>NC_092155.1:10301593-10366593 GCF_045791955.1 Oncorhynchus clarkii lewisi | reverse complement strand
CTCTTCTCTCTGTTGCTCCCCCTCATCTTCCCCCTCTCACCGGCTCAGAGAGGGGTGGATCTGGAAGACACACACACCACACACACACACACACGCACACCACACACACACACACACCACACACACACACACACACACGCTGATTCGCACTCGTCTCCTCCATCTTTATTGTTGAAGCATAAATCAACACTTTGGCTGAATGGAATGCAGACCAGTGAGACCACAGGGTGTGTGTGTGTGTGTGTGTGTGTGTGTGTGTGTGTGTGTGTGTGTGTGTGTGTGTTCTTTCTGCCCAGCTCTCTCAAACACACACACTTCATTGACTGAAAATCTTGACACTATTAATAAGAGAAAAGTAAACCATGAATCAGATTGGCCTAAATGAAAAGAGATAGCACACACACACTACAGTGATATACCGTGTGAGAGATGGACACATTTCTAAAAGCCATTACAAACTAATCTATTTGATCCCTCTCTGTTCCGTCCCTTTTAAAACCCCAACACATCATCATTAAACTCCACCAGACAGCTCCCCATGTCCTCATGAGACCCTCCTCTCTGAGACAGACAGAGAGACAGAGAGACAGACAGAGAGACAGAGAGACAGACAGAGAGAGAGAGAGACAGAGAGACAGAGAGAGAGAGAGAGAGAGAGAGAGAGAGAGAGAGAGACAGAGAGAGAGAGAGACAGAGAGACAGAGAGAGAGAGAGAGAGAGAGAGAGAGGGACAGAGAGAGAGAGAGAGAGAGAGAGAGATATTCCCTCCACATTCCCTAGATATTCCCTCTACATTCCCTCCACATTCCCTAGATATTCCCTCCACATTCACTAGATATCCCCCCACATTCCCTAGATATTCCCTCCACATTCCCTAGATATTCCCTCCACATACCCTATATATTCCCTCCACATACCCTATATATTCCCTCTACATTCCCTAGATATTCCCTCCACATTCACTAGATATCCCCTCTACATTCACTAGATATCCCCACACATTCCCTAGATATTCCCTCTACATTCCCTAGATATTCCCTCTACATTCCCTAGATATTCCCACTACATTCCCTAGATATTCCCTCTACATTCCCTAGATATTCCCTCCACATTCCCTCTACATTCCCTAGATATTCCCTCTACATTCCCTAGATATTCCCTCCACATTCCCTAGATATTCTCTAGATATTCCCTCCACATTCCCTATATATTCCCTCTACATTCCCTCTACATTCCCTAGATATTCCCTGCACATTCCCTAGATATTCCCTAGATATTCCCTCCACATTCCCTAGATATTCCCTAGATATTCCCTAGATATTCCCTAGATATTCCCTCCACATTCCCTAGATATTCCCTCTACATTCCCTCCACATTCCCTAGATATTCCCTCCACATTCCCTAGATATTCCCTCCACATTCCCTAGATATTCCCTCCACATTCCCTAGATATTCCCTAGATATTCCCTCAACATTCCCTCTACATTTCCTAGATATTCCCTAGATATTCGCTCTACATTCCCTAGATATTCCCTCCACATTCCCTAGATATTCCCTCTACATTCCCTAGATATTCCCTCTACATTCCCTAGATATTCCCTCTACATTCCCTCTACATTCCCTAGATATTCCCTCTACATTCCCTAGATATTCCCTCCACATTCCCTAGATATTCCCTCTACATTCCCTAGATATTCCCCCTACATTCCCTAGATACTCCCTCTACATTCCCTAGATATTCACTCTACATTCCCTAGATATTCCCTCTACATTCCCTAGATATTCCCTCCACATTCCCTAGATATTTTCTAGATATTCCCTCCACATTCCCTAGATATTCTCTCTACATTCCCTAGATATTCCCTCCACATTCCCTAGATATTCCCTCCACATTCCCTAGATATTCCCTCTACATTCCCTAGATATTCCCTCCACATTCCCTAGATATTCCCTCTACATTCCCTAGATATTCCCTCTACATTCCCTAGATATTCGCTCTACATTCCCTAGATATTGCCTCTACATTCCCTAGATATTCCCTCCACATTCCCTAGATATTCCCTCTACATTCCATATATATTCCCTCTACATTCCCTATATATTCCCTCTACATTCCCTAGATACTCCCTCTACATTCCCTAGATATTCCCTCTACATTCCCTAGATACTCCCTCTACATTCCCTAGATATTCCCTCTACATTCCCTCTACATTCCCTAGATATTCCCTCTACATTCCCTAGATATTCCCTCTACATTCCCTCTACATTCCCTAGATATTCCCTCTACATTCCCTAGATATTCCCTCCACATTCCCTAGATATTACCTCTACATTCCCTAGATATTCCCTCTACATTCCCTAGATATTCCCTCCACATTCCCTATATATTTTCTCTACATTCCCTAGATATTCCCTCTACATTCCCTAGATATTCCCTCTACATTCCCTCTACATTCCCTAGATATTCCCTCTACATTCCCTAGATATTCCCTCCATATTCCCTAGATATTCCCTCTACATTCCCTAGATATTCCCTCTACATTCCCTAGATACTCCCTCTACATTCCCTAGATATTCCCTCCACATTCCCTAGATATTCCCTCTACATTCCCTAGATATTCCCTCCACATTCCATAGATATTCCCTCCACATTCCCTAGATATTCCCTAGATATTCCCTCCACATTCCCTAGATATTCCCTCTACATTCCCTAGATATTCCCTCCGCATTCCCTAGATATTCCCTCCACATTCCCTAGATATTCCCTAGATATTCCCTCCACATTCCCTAGATATTCCCTCCACATTCCCTAGATATTCCCTCTACATTCCCTAGATAGTCCCTCTACATTCCCTAGATATTCCCTCTACATTCCCTAGATACTCCCTCTACATTCCCTCTACATTCCCTAGATATTCCCTCTACATTCCCTAGATATTCCCTCTACATTCCCTAGATATTCCCTCTACATTCCCTAGATATTCCCTACACATTCCCTAGATATTCCCTCTACATTCCCTAGATATTCCCTCTACATTCCCTAGATATTCCCTCTACATTCCCTCTACATTCCCTAGATATTCCCTCTGCATTCCCTAGATACTCCCTCTACATTCCCTAGATATTCCCTCTACATTCCCTAGATATTCCCTCTACATTCCCTCTACATTCCCTAGATATTCCCTCTACATTCCCTAGATACTCCCTCTACATTCCCTAGATATTCCCTCTACATTCCCTAGATACTCCCTCTACATTCCCTAGATATTCCCTCTACATTCCCTAGATATTCCCTCTACATTCCCTCTACATTCCCTAGATATTCCCTCTACATTCCCTAGATACTCCCTCTACATTCCCTCTACATTCCCTAGATACTCCCTCTACATTCCCTAGATACTCCCTCTACATTCCCTAGATATTCCCTCTACATTCCCTAGATATTCCCTCCACATTCCCTAGATATTCCCTATGGATCCTGGTCAAAAGTAAAGCACTAAATAGAGGATGAGGAGCCATGTGGGACGTAGACATAACATCTACTTCATGTAACAATAACACCAACCTGTCTGCTGTAGAACATGTGTATTAACTCGCTCTCTTTTTATAGGACCTGTTTTTTGTAACTAAGTTAGTTAAGAACAAATTCTTATTTACAATCACGGCCTAACCCTGCCAAACCCAGATGGCTCTGGTTCAATGGTGCACCGCCCCGATCACGACCGGTTGTGATACAGCCTGGAATCGAACCAGGGTGTCTTGAGAGGCAGTGCCTTGGACCCCTGCGCCACTAGTTGTTTGTTTTTAATATTATCTAAAAAGAGGTATCCAAAATATTTACAGGTAGGAGCATATCAGCATATCATTGTATGTCCCTGACATTTTATCTCTAAAGTTTCTTTAAAAAATCATTTTAAAAATGTGTAGATACATTTATTTACTGGTGAGGTGCATAGGTGACAATGTAGTTTTCCTGGATAGTCAACAAGGGTAGTTACACAGTTCTACACAGACTGGGAATGTAGATAGTAGTTACTATGTAACTATGTAACAGACTGAAACCACATAAATGTAGCCTGACAAAATGCACATTGCATTGGCTATAGGCCTACATAAAATGTTGCAAAGCTGTCAGCCTTTAACAGTAAAAATAAATAAAAATAAACGCTATTCCACGACAACAGAGAGCGTTGGTGACTTTCTGAAATCCAAATCACGACTCACTTTAGTGATGATGAGCGGTTCTCCGTGTTCGAGACCTCCTTTCAGCGTGAACCCCCAAGGCGAGCCTCCCTTCAGCTGGACTTGGATATGGTTAAACGAAACGAGCTGCTCAACCGTCTCCATTCTCGATCTCTTTTACCGTTATTATCCTCGCCGTAATCGACCACGAGGAGTCACTTTTCTACCGGCGCAGTTTAAGAACTCTGAGTCTCCATCACGGGTCTACCACCGGAACGGACAGAGGAATGAGTGTGAGAGAGGTGGGGGGAGGACCAAAAAAAAAGTTTGGCCAGTGTTCCAAAACTTCTCTGACGCGTAGGAAGAAGTTATTTCCCAGTCGCACTATTCGAAAGCGAGTTTGATTGACTTCTTTCGCAGCCAGTCACGGTAGAGATTGAGCTGTGATTGTCCAATGAGAGTTCCCGGAGGGATGGACGTGTCAGGCGTCAACCGCTGTGTTGTATCGCCTTGTCTGTCTGAAAAGACACAACTTTAGAGAAATAATTGTATCCGCTATGTAGAGTTTTACGTTCCAAATGGTACCCTTTCCCATATGTAGTGCACTATTTTTGACCAGGACCCATAGGGTAGTGCATTATATAGGCTATAGTGAGTCGTTTGAGACGTAATTCCTGTGAATATCCCGTCGTTCATTTGTAACCTGAAACCGTTGTGAAGCTGTAAAGTTGTTATTAGACCACTAGCGTACACACATAAAAAACTTTTTTTTGTCGGACATGTTTGAGACATAGGGGTCGCCTAGGCGTTGTTAGCCTACAGTAAAACAACATCGATATGTTTTCAATCCACTCTAATCATTTATTAAACATTTTGTGAAAGAAATGCTTACATTTCTAAGCCTTAAATTAAACAATTATTCAACTGTGAGCACGTTGATGAGAGCAAATTATATCTTACCTGTATATAACCATATATAAACATAACTGAGAAAAGAAAGAAACGTTAGTTTGAAATGGATTGTCTTCAGATAGGTCTATTGTTTTTTGTGTTCAGTTTTCCCACATTCTTCTCCCTGTAATTCACTTCAGATAATGACCGTTGTGGAATGTTTAAAACTGGCCCAACCTCTAATTTCTAAATACTGTGTGTGTGTGTGTGTGTGTGTGTGTGTGTGTATTGTGTGTGTGTGTGTGTATGTGTGTATGTGTGTGTGTGTATGTGTGTGTGTGTGTGTGTGTGTGTGTGTGTCTGTGTGTGAATGTGTGTATGTGTGTGTGTGTGTGTGTGTGTGTGTGTGTGTGTGTGTGTGTGTGTGTGTGTGTGTTTGTTTCTAAAGATGACTTGCAACTAAAGCCTGCAGCCATTCTGTAGTTTTCCCTTAACAATAATAAATTGGATTTCTTCACATTTAATTGTTACAAAGTGGGATTAAAATGTATTTGATTTAGATTTCTTGTCAACAATCTACACAACATAGTCTGTAATGTAAAAGTAGATGAAAATTTATATTTCTTTTAATGATTAAAAAAATGAATAACTAAAATATTGTTGTTGCATAGGTATTTCTTTAGGTAAACCTAAATTAGTTTGGGAGTAAAATTTGGCTTAGCAAATTACATGTACTCACTGTATGAAATAATAGCAGTTTACTTTATTTTTGAATGACTTTTTTCTGTCCCCCATACATACAACATTTGTAAAGTCCCTCAGTCAAGTATTACATTTCAAACACAGATTCAACTACAAAGACCAGGGAGCTTTTCGAAAGCCTAATTTCGTATTTATTTAAATGTAACCTTTATTTATCTAGACAAGTCAGTTTAAGAACTAATTCTAATTCTAATTATGGCAACTCTGAATAATTGATTATCAGAGGTCTCAATCTGGACTGGCTGATGCCAGCATCGCTTAAATTAAAAGACATTTGTAAAAAAAAACTAAATCTTACTCAACTAATAACTAATGCCTACCCATCCTAATCCAAAAGACCCGGAAAAGTCTACATTAAAATACCTTATCTTAACAAATACACCTCAAAAATATATAGCTAGTGGGTTATTTGCTAATGACATCAGTGACCACTGCCCTATTGCATGTATCAGAGACACTAAGCTAAAAAAAAACCTGACCCCCATATACTTCCAAAGAGAAACTATAAACACTTCTCAGAGCGAGCCTTTATCCATGACCTTTATTTCTCAGAGCATTAATCCGTAAACTGCATAATGGACCCCGTTTAAGCATTCTCTTTCTTTTCATATTTTTTTTTTACCTCCAAGGCTGGTAAACACACCTCGTTAAAGAGACTTAAGGTTTAAAAAAAAAATCAAACTAATCCTTTTCCTGCAAAATAATCAAAAATGGGCCTTTTGTATTGCTTGTAACTGTTTCGGGTAATACAAGTTCTTGTGCTGTTAGGGGAATAACCTGTTAGGGGAATAACCTGTTAGGGGAATAACCTGTTAGGGGAATAACCTGTGTAAATTTAACAATCTGCTGTTTTTTTTTGTGTGTTATCTGTGATTGTTTTGTTTTGTCTTGTGTAATTTCTTAATCAGTGTACCTAAACTGTATGTGTAAACATGTAGAAGCAGGGCCCTGCTGTAAAAGAGACCTTGGTCTCAGTCTTTGTTCCTTGTTGAAATAAAGGTATAATAACAACCACCGCTTCCAAGTGGTTATCAATATTCCTTGCTAACGTTCAGTCCCTGGATAATAAAATAGACAAGCTCAGGGCGAAGGATCTCCTTCCAAATAGACATAAGGGACTGTAACATACTCTGTTTTACAGAATTATGGTTCTTTCCGGATTTCCCCATCCATTCAGCCAGCGGGGTTCTCCGTCCATTGTGTAGACAGGAAAAAATATATCTTCGGGAAAACTAAAGGTGGAGGTGTATGTTTAATGATTAACTACCCGCGTGTGATTGTGGTAACATACAGGAACTCGTGTCCTTTTGTTCTCCCGATCTTGAATAGCTCACCATTAAATGCCGACCGCATTACCTCCAGAGAGAATTCTAGTCGGTCATCGTCACAGACGTGTATATTCCCCCTCAAGTCGATACCAAGCCGGGTCCTCAGAGGATGTGCAGAACAGCTGGCTGGAATGTTTACAGATATATCCAATCTCTCCCTCTCCCAGTCTGTTGTCCCCACTTGCTTCAAGATGTCCACCATTGTTCCTGTACACAAGAAAGTGTAGGTAACTGAACTAATGACTATCGCCCTGTAGCACTCACTGGCTTCCCTCAAGGAACCACACTGGACTTTGTGCAAACTTGGAAAAAGCATATCTTGAAACAACATTTATTGTAGCTGGGGACTTTAATAAAGGAAAATCTAAAGAAAACGCTACTGAAGTTCTATCAGCACATCTACTGTGCTACTTGTGTATCGAGCACTTTTAACCATTGCTACTGCCACTTCCGGGAGGGCTACAAGACCCTCCTCCCACCCTCCCTTTGGTAAATCAGATCACGCCTCCTTTAGTCAAAAACTTAAACAGGCTGTACCTGTGGTAAGGACTGTTCAACGTTGGTCTGACCAATCTAAATATATACGTTTCAAGATTCTTTTGATCACTCACTCGGACTAGGGAATGTTCCAGGGGTTGCCTCCGAGAATAGTATCGACCATATACACTGACTCAGTGACTGGGTTCATCAGGAAGTGCATAGAGGATGTTGTTCCCATGGTGACGATTAGAACCTATCCAAACCAAAAACTGTGGATATATAGCTAAATTCATGCAAAACTGAAATTGCGAACCACCGCATTTAACCACGACAAGGTGACTGGGATGGATGGATGGGTACAAACAGACCATCTATACAGACCATTACAGTCAGAAAGTATTCCGACCACTTTACCTTTTCCACATTTTGTTAACAGCCTTATTTTTGCCCTCATCAATCTACACACAATACCCCATAGTGACAAAGTAAAAAATGTGCCAATTTATACAAAATTAAACACTGAAATATCACATTTACATAAGTATTCAGACCCTTCACTCAATACTTTTTCAAGCACCTTTGGCAGCGAATACAGCCGAGCCTTCTTGAGCATGACGTTACAAGCTTGGCACGCCTGTATTCGGGGAGTTTCTCCCATTCTTCTCAAACTCAATATCTCTCAAACTCTGTCAGATTGGATGGGGAGAGGTGCTGCAGAGATGTTCTCAGGTCTCTCCAGAAATGTTCGATCGGATTCAAGTCCGGACTCTGGCTAGGCCACTCAAGGACATTCAGAGACATGTCCCGAAGCCACTCGTCATCTTGGATGTGTGATTAGGGTTGTTGTCCTGTTGAAAGGTGAACCTTCGCCCCAGTCTGAGGTCCTGAGCAGGTTTTCATCAAGGATCTCTCTGTACTTGGCTCCATTCATCTTTCCCTCAATCCTGACTAGTCTCCCAGTCCCTGCTGCAGAAAAACATCCCCACAGCATGATGCTGCTGCCACCACCATGCTTCACTGTAGGGATGGTGCCAGGTTTCCTCCAGATGTGAAGCTTGGCATTCAGGCCAGAGAGTTTAATCTCGGTTTCATCAGACCAGAGAATCTTGTTTCTCACGGTCTTTTAGGTGCCTTTTGGCAAACTCCAAGTGGACTGTCATGTGACTTGTACTGATGAGTGGTTTCCATCTGGCCACTACCATAAAGGCCTGGTTGGTGGAGTGCTGCAGAGATGGTTGTTCTTCTGGAATGTCCTCCCATCTCCACAGAGGAACTCTGGAGCTCTGTCAGAGTGACCATCAGGTTCATGGTCACCTCTCTGACCAAGGTTCTCCCCTGATTGTTCAGTTTGGCCGAGTGGCCAGCTCTAGGAAGAGTCTTGGTGGTTCCAAACTTCTTCCATTTAAGAATGATGGAGGCCACTGTGTTCTTGGGGACCTTCAATGCTGCAGAATTATGTTTTGATACCCTTCCCCAGATCTGTGCCTCAACACAATCAAGTCTAGGTGCTCTACAGACAATTCCTTCAACCTCATGGCTTGGTTTTTGTTCTGACATGCACTGTTAACTTTGGGACCTTATATAGACAGGTGTGTGCCTTTCCAAATCATGTCTAATCAATTGAATTTACCACAGGTGGACTCCAATCAAGTTGTAGAAACACCAAGGATGATCAATGGAAACAGGATGCACCGGAGCTCAATTTCAAGTCTCATAGCAAAGGGTCTGAATACTTAAGTGTAATTTTTTTTTTACATTTGAAAAATGTATCCGCTGCATTTTTAACTGCTTTTTTTTCCTCACAAAAAAGAGTGCTTTATATAGAGAGTACACCCACTCCAGTACTGCCACGTGTGCTCAGGCTAGGGCTCGTGTATAAGCCTACTTTAGATTATGGACAAAAGTGGAATCATTTATCTTTGTCAAAACGGCAGCCAAGATGATCAGTAATGCCTCTACAATAAGATCCTGGATATTTATTGGAAAAGAGCATAAAACTCATCACCATGCACTTCCATCATTTATTTCATCTGTAGCCTAATGAACTGCATGGTTTCCTGACAAGTCATAGTGAGGACCACACAGTTTAGATCGATATGGCGATTATATCAATATGATTTGTACATAAGTTTCCACCACTTTTCTTGCATAATTCATTTTACCGACAGACCCCACCATGGCCAGCGTATTTGTTTTGACATTTGAACTGAAACTGTTCCGTTTCCATTCAGGCCGGTCATGAAATCTTCTATCCGACAGACTTGTACTTTACTCACGTAAAAAGGTATGATTGAAACCTGGTTACAGGTACATCCGTTCTGAACTTATCCGTCACAGTAAGACAAACATCTTGAGATCTGTGTATAGTGGTGTGAAAGAGCAAAAAAAATACATCTGATTTACTAAGTCTTTCTCCCGGTGGTCTGAGGCAGTCGTTAACCAGTGGTTGCAAGCCAACGTCAACTAGTTTTGGGAAAATCGCTCGGATTTAAGGATACGCCCATGAAAGTTCTAACAATTTACGTAGCCTTAATTAAACAATTAGGCACATTTGGGTAGTCTTAATACAAAATTTTGAACAGCAATGCAATGGTTCATTCGATCAGTGGAATTTTGCACCTACACTCCTGACATCTAGTGGCCAAAATCTAAATTACGCCTGGGCTGGAATATTACATTATGGCCTCTTGCATTTCAAATACATTACAAAAAAACTAAAACAATTTTTGTATAATCTTTCACCAGATCCAATGTGTTACATTCTCCAACATGCATTTCACATTTCCACAAACTTCAAAGTGTTTCCTTTCAAATAGTATCAAGAATATGCACATCCTTGCTTCAGGTAGTTTGATTTGGATATGTCATTTTAGGCAAAAATGGAAAAAAGGGGCAGATCCTTGAGGTTAACCTCTACAGGATCAGTGGGTCCACTGCGGGACGGTTGAGCTAACGTAGGCTAATGTGATTAGCATGAGGTTGTAGGTCACAGGAAAATTTCCCAGGACATAAGCTTTCTGCCAATCTCAGATGTCTAACTTGTTAATCTAACTGCACTGTCCCAATTTACAGTAGCTATTACAGTGAAAAAATACCATTTGAGAGCGCACAGTTATGAACTTAAATGTATTACGACGCTTTTGGGAAACCGGGCCCAGGTCAATTAATAACAAATATTTATAAGGTATAAACAGCACTCATTTTGTGAGCCCATAAAAAACTACTTTAATGATTACCAGTAGCCCAAGCGGTTTACAAGGACCTATAAACATCTTACAGAAACCTAGAACATACTTTAAAAGTAATTTATGCGAATACAAGCTAACATTTAAAATGTGGGAGTATTGATTAATCAATGAATAAGCGTACTAATATTTCATTTTAAATGCTTTATTACAACGTGCTACCAACGTGGTTACATGATTTGAATGACCAAACTACCAATACTACTTTAATATGGCAAGAACACATTCAGTTCAGTAAGTTCCTCATAACACCACTGTGCTAGCCAGTAAGTTCCTCATAACACCACTGTGCTAGCCAGTAAGTTCCTCATAACACCACTGTGCTAGCCAGTAAGTTCCTCATAACACCACTGTGCTAGCCAGTGACATACATGCAGCTCTGTGACCCAGTTAAAACGTTTCACCCCATCCCATTGCTGACGAGGAATGTTCCATCTAATCTGTTCAGCAGGGGTTCAGAAGTTCCCATGTCTTATAGGTGTCCATTCCAGATAATTATTCCAGGCTCAATAGGCCTTTACATCCGGTTCTCATTATTTTTCCCCCCCATTTTTACTGCACGTGTCCATTCTGGATCCATTCTAGATGTTCACTGTCGGAGGATCACTGTAGTTTTCTCTGAGCGTTGGGTCCCTCTCCCACCAGCCGGCTGCCATCTAAAAAGCAATACATCTGATCAGGTAATCAATATATTTATTGACGTGATGTAACATGATTAGGATGATCAGGTATCATGTTAGTTGCCTGGTGTTGAGGTGGAGAAAATGAAGAGGACAGATGACTAAAGGTAAATAAAATGTCATATTCCTGAGAGAGGCGCAGGGAGAAACGACTGCCGTCACGCGGCACCCTGACTGCCGTCACGCGGCACCCTGACTGCCGTCACGCGGCACCCTGACTGCCGTCACGCGGCACCCTGACTGCCGTCACGCGGCACCCTGACTGCCGTCACGCGGCACCCTGACTGCCGTCACGCGGCACCCTGACTGCAGTCACGCGGCACCCTGACTGCAATCTTTTTTGCTAAGGGAAGGATGTCAACAGTGCCTCTAGTAAGTGAAGACCATTTGAATATTGACAGGGCATTTTCTCAGGCCAATGCTAAATACAACCGTAGATGCATCACACACTTACTGTGCGTGAGTCCGTGGTGGAACGTTCCGGGAGTGGTGCCGGTGACCAGGACGTCTTTGGAATGTTGCGACTGGGTCAGCGTTCCCATGGTTCCTGGTCCGAAGTCGGAGAGCGGGAAACCCAGGGCATGGAGTAGAGGGATTCCAGGAAGACCCGGAGCGGGTTTGTGTCCCGGAGAGGGTTTGTGTCCCGGAGAGGGTTTGTGTCCCGGAGAGGGTTTGTGTCCCGGAGAGGGTTTGTGTCCCGGAGCAGGCAAGCTCCGTGCAGACACCTCAGAAACCTGCAAACAATAAACAAACTATGGCCCCGGATTCACTTTGTAGTACACGTCATAGGGAAAAAGCTGCCATTTGGGACAAAGCCTATGACTTTCAGAATCCTGAACTAACGAATAAACCAAATGGCTTTATGCATCACAACTAGGGTTGCAACATTCCTGGAACTTTCGGAGTTTCTGCTTATTCTCTCCTGATTATAGAAACTAAGAACCGGGATTTCGGGGAAACCAGCGAATTTATTGAAAGTTCTCCAAATTTTGCAACTAATCACACACATTATAATGCATTCAGCCCGTCTGTCAACTTTGAATAATGTGGTTACCCGTTTCTTCTTCTTCTGTGGTAGAGGAGGGTGGTTGTTCTGGAGTGAAAGGTCCTGCGTCAATGCTAGGTGCCCCTGGGAAATGTAGTCTTTGTGGATGTGGACTTGCGCCAGCGCCTGGTTAGCGAGCACGGTCAGAGGAGACTGGGAGGGAGTGTTCGCCTGAGGGGGTGTGTTCGCGGTCGTTGACTGAGCATGTGTGTTGGCATTGGCTGACATGCTGACAGGCAAAGGCTTCAAATCATTGTAGGGGGTCAACACAGCGATGGGGAAACCAAAATCCTCCCCCCTCAGCTCAGGTAGCTCCTCCTTCACAACCCCTAAAGAGGGGGGTGTGAGGATGCGACCCTGGTCCAGAGAATCATCTAGATTCTGGCGGGTTGTGGATACGCTTGAGCCCAAAAGAGGTGAACCGTTCTGGGGTTGAACTCCTAGGAAAACCTGAGGCTCCCCAGGCCCACTGGAGGTCCCTGGAAGAGTTGGAGCACTGCCCAAAGAGGACTGTTTCTTCATCGACTTCCTCTTCACTCTGTGGGAGAGAACACGTTTTCTTTCACTCCTTACAACAAAAAAATAAGAAATACAATCTGTGTGATGCAGTCAGAGAGAGTCATGCAGAGCTATAGGGAGTGCATGCTTTAGCTCCAGCCCAGCAGTGACACCCTGGTTCAGCTAATAAAGAGTTTGGTGGACGCTACCATAGAGATCTAGGGAGAAAAAAGGTATTATAATTCCTAGTTGTATGGATGATACTTACTGCTGTAGAGGTGCAGTGGGGCAGTGGACCCTTCTACTCTCCTTCAGCAGCACTCTGAGGAACCAACACTAGTAAAACAACAAGTCAACTGGAATATTTGAAGGTTGCGCCTGCCTGCGTGCGTACCTGGGCTGCATCCAGCCTTTAGGCCAGAGGGCTTTGATCTCCGTGTCCAAGAAAGTTTTCAGGAACTCCTCCGGTCCCTGCGTCTCACCTTTCCCTTTCTCCACTTCCAATCTGTCCATCCTCACCCGAACCGCACTGCACAGGCACTCCCTATCGGGCAAGATAGGATAGTCACCATAGGTGTTTATACGAATGTGTGTTGATAGAATGATGAGTAAACATTTAGAAAATTAAAAGACACCTGATCTCTTGGTTCCATCTGAATTTCTTCCTGGGGCCCACCACTCGTTTACCACTCCTCTCCTCCCCCTCCTCCTCCTCCTCTGATCCCGTGTTCTCCTTCTGTTCTCGCTCTTTACTCTCCTCCACCATCCTGGAGCGGTCAGAACCAGCCACACAGGTAACAGCACGGCGGCCAGCCACACAGGTTAGCTAGATACTCCAAGTAGCACATTAAATGGACTACGAGTTATTATGTTATGTGTGTTGACGATAGTTGCCATGGTGACCTACTTAGCGGCCCTGGCCTGGGCGTGGGCCTGGCAGTCGTCGTGGTAACGGGAGATCTGTTCCGGCATCACCTTGTCGATTGCCTGCCTCAACCTCTGGAGAGGCTCCTCCTAAACCACACAGACAAACATTTGCGCCTGCACACACACACACAGAAAGGACGAGCTATCCTGTGTTACCTGTGTCAGCAGTAGTTTCTTGACCCGTTTCAGCAGTGTCTCTCTGCTGCAGGGGAGGAATGAGGCAAGGTGTGTGTACACCTTAGAACGCACCTGGCCACTCACATCTCTGCACTGCAGCTCAATGCTGAGGACCACACACACACACACATCCATTACTCGTAAGGCTGAACATTGTTATGGGATTTGTATAAGAAAATGTTTTTGATAGTAGTTTAAACATGAAACCAAACCAAGTGACTTACTCCAGTAGGATGGCGTTGACCTCTGGTGTGAAGAACTTGACCTTTGATTCTCCCTCCAACCCCTTAGCAGCCTGAACAAGATCAACCAATACATCAATCAATGTGGCGCTCAACATCATAAGGGCACAGCATAACGCAAAGCCCAGTGTCCGGTAGCATACCAGGGCCAGGTCTTGAGCTCTCTTCTCCATGGCTGGTGACAGACCTTCAGGCAGGGGAGTGGGCTGTGGCAGGGGCTGGACCTGTGGGTCAGAGACTGGCTGTGTAGATGGTTTTGGGGCCTGGGGCTTGGAGATGGATTCAGAGACAAGGTCAATCTGGTCCTGGGGGTCGATGGGGGTCTGTGTGTGGCTCTCCAGGGTGGAAGCAGGGGGGTCACCACCTGCACCGCCACAGAGTCCTGGAACAACAGTGTGTGTAATTGTAATTTTATATTTATATATTTATATATATATATATATATATATATATATATATATATATATATATATATATATATATATATATGTTGTAATTATTGGACTTCAAATGTACCATTATCAACAAAACAAATATCAATGAAAATGGACAATAAAGTATAGTAGAGTATCGAACCGTTCACTTCCTTGTAGGCCAAGGTCTTGGCGTTGACCTCCTGATTGGTTAAGGTCATGGCGACGACTACCTGATTGGCCAGCGTCTCAGCGGAGGCATCCAATAGGGTGTCTAGATCGAGGTCAAAGTCCACAGTGCTGGCTGCCTGGAGAAACGCCCTGTCATTGGTCGATCCGATCAAGCTGAGCAGAGGGTCCGCCATGTTGGCGCCGCCCCCAGCAGGGTCTGCAGAAACATCGGGGGTTGTGGGTAGTGTAGTCTTCTCCAGAACAAACTTCTGTTGCTCTCGCTCTTTCTCTCTTTTTAGTTTCTCTTTGTCTTTCTGTTTCTGGAACTTTCTCAACATGTCTGTGACACTCAGAGGACCAGCAGGCTTCTTCCTTTTCTTCCTCGGTTTCTCCTCCCACATGTTCTTGTCAGGTAGAACACTGGGGAAGAAAGAGCACAGAGAGGAGGGGAGCGCACAGAGAGGAGGGGAGCGCACAGAGAGGGGGGGAGCACAGAGAGGGGGGGGGGGCACAGAGAGGGGGGGGGGCACAGAGAGGGGGGGGGGGGCACAGAGAGGGGGGGAGGCACAGAGAGGGGGGGAGGCACAGAGAGGGGGGGAGGCACAGAGAGGGGGGGAGGCACAGAGAGGGGAGGAGGCACAGAGAGGGGAGGAGGCACAGAGAGGGGGAGCACAGAGAGAGGGAGCACAGAGAGAGGGAGCACAGAGAGAGGGAGCACAGAGAGAGGGAGCACAGAGAGAGGGAGCACAGAGAGAGGGAGCACAGAGAGAGGGAGCACAGAGAGAGGGAGCACAGAGAGAGGGAGCACAGAGAGAGGGAGCACAGAGAGAGGGAGCACAGAGAGAGGGAGCACAGAGAGAGGGAGCACAGAGAGAGGGAGCACAGAGAGAGGGAGCACAGAGAGAGGGAGCACAGAGAGAGGGAGCACAGAGAGAGGGAGCACAGAGAGAGGGAGCACAGAGAGAGGGAGCACAGAGAGAGGGAGCACAGAGAGAGGGAGCACAGAGAGAGGGAGCACAGAGAGAGGGAGCACAGAGAGAGGGAGCACAGAGAGAGGGAGCACAGAGAGAGGGAGCACAGAGAGAGGGAGCACAGAGAGAGGGAGCACAGAGAGAGGGAGCACAGAGAGAGGGAGCACAGAGAGAGGGAGCACAGAGAGAGGGAGCACAGAGAGAGGGAGCACAGAGAGAGGGAGCGTAAATGGACAATCTATGATCTATAGTTGTCAATCAACTGATCAGGAGTCAGTCAGTCTCTCACCCAGTGTTTGACACCGTGGGGTTTGCAGTCGCCACCTGTCCAGGGCATTTCCTCCTCTTCACTTCTCCCTCTTGCTTCCTGCGTTTCTGGAACAAAACAAAGAATGATGTCTGAACCGGAACGTTCTATTCACAAACACAATACAGTTCTGATCCTACATATTGTCCGCATCCCAAATAGCACCCTATTCAGAGACCACTCCGGCCAAAAGTGGTACACCGTAGACGGATTAGGGCGCTATTTGGAACGGGACGCAGCCATGGAGTTAATTACTTTAGGGGGCTTGGGTTGTTGGTTCTTGGTCATGAAGTCGTCGTCTGTCTCCGTATCAGAAGCCTGGCGGAACTGGAGCGGTCCAGAGTTGACATAGAACCCTCCCAGCTTAGTGTTCAGAGAGGCTGGGACCAACTCATCATACTGCAGAGAGGTCAGGAGGGGGCGATATTACAGTATAATATAGTACTATACTACATCATACTGCAGAGAGGTCAGGAGGGGGAGATATTACAGTATAATATAGTACTATACTACATTACTAAACTAAACAGACCAGCTTGGTGCTCAGAGAGGACAGGAGGGGGCGATATTACAGTATAATACAGTACTATACTACATTACTAAACTAAACAGACCAGCTTGGTGCTCAGAGGCTGGGACCAACTCATCATACTGCAGAGAGGTCAGGAGGGGGCGATATTACAGTATAATACAGTACTATACTACCTTACTAAACTAAACTAGGCAAACCAGAACCAGGAAAAACCGAACCCGGAGAACCAGGGAGAACCTGAACCCGGAGAACCAGGGAGAACCTGAACCAGGAGAACCAGAACCAGGAGAACCAGGGAGAACCAGAACCAGGAGAACCAGGGAGAACCAGAACCAGGAGAACCAGGGAGAACCAGAACCAGGAGAACCAGGGAGAACCAGAACCAGGAGAACCAGGGAGAACCAGAACCAGGAGAACCAGAACCAGGAGAACCAGAACCAGGGAGAACCAGGGTAAACTGAACCAGGAGAACCAGGGTAAACTGAACCAGGAGAACCAGGGTAAACTGAACCAGGAGAACCAGGGTAAACTGAACCAGGATAAACTGAACCAGGGTAAACTGAACCAGGATAAACTGAACCAGGGTAAACTGAACCAGGGTAAACTGAACCAGGATAAACTGAACCAGGATAAACTGAACCAGGATAAACTGAACCAGGATAAACTGAACCAGGATAAACTGAACCAGGATAAACTGAACCAGGATAAACTGAACCAGGAGAAACATGGTAAACTGAACCTACTGCCTCGGAGTTGTCGATGAAAGAGTCTTCGTTGTCATAACCGTAGCCTATATCCACTAGATCCTGAATACGATCCTTCTTACGTTTGTTCCCACATCCCTGGACAGAGAGAGAACAAGAGAGCAGGAGAGAACGAGAGAGAGAAAGACAAAGACAATAAAGATAATAAGGCATTAAAACAATGATATTGAATGCATCCCAAATGGCACCCTAATCCCTAAAGTTCTGGTCTAAAGTAGTGCACTATATAGGGAGGCATTTGGGACACATTATTTAAACAGTCTTAAGGCCAGGCACCACACACTAAATATATTTTTTAAACCACAATACACTTTTACCAATTTAATGTTTCTGAAATATTGTATTTAAGTACGCAGATCAGGTGATAAGCAAATAAATAAAAATAAGTAATTCTCTATGTAAAATGTAATTTTAGCTTGTGGTGCCTGATATTCAACTCCACTAACATATTTATCCTCGAATCTCCTGGCGATCGCTCCAAGTTCATCCTTCTCTCTGTTCTCCTGCTCAATTGTGTTTGGTACATCTTTGTCTGAAACGCTCTTCTGAAAAAAATAGTGCCTTTATTAGTGGCGTCAATGAAACGTATTTAGGATAATACATTTAGCTAGTTTCCTAGTTGATTTAACATTCATAAATTGATCAGGTCTAAATCTATTGATCAATCACACCAATTCTATCTGAACGGAGCGTCTTTCTCACCTGTTTGTACACAAGTTCAGGGTAGTAGAACTCAGGACACCTATGCTGGTCCGGCTCAAACAACGGCAGGACAAAGCGTTCGGTCTTAACCAGTTTGGTTGAACTACCCTGAGAAGACGAGTTGGACGTGGCTACAGGTTGTTTGGTTGGACTTCCCCAGGAAGTTGAGGTCGACGCAGCTACTGGAGTAACGGTGACCGCCTCTTTAGGGGGTAACGCTGGTTTAACCCCCACGGCTGACTGCAGGGGGACATTACTGGACAGAGTAGTCAGTTGAACCCTTCGTGGTTCGGCCATGGCAGCGAACAAAAGACTATCGGAACATCCGCGTCCCGCTGAATTAGTAGCTGTCCAAATAACTTCAACAGACACTGCCCGCCCCTAATCAGCAGCAGCAGGTGTTCGTTTGAATTTCACCTGTGCTGCGTTCAGTACGATAGAACGTATTGCAACCAGAGCGGAAGAGGTGAAGCGAGAGGATATCTGCCTTCTCATTGGCTAGAATGGTCTGAACTGATCTCACCTGCAGTCAATCATTTGGGAAACACTCGTCACTTCGATACCTAAGTGACTTTTTCGTAGAAGGTTAGGAGACTAAATTTAAGGGAAGTGAAAATGCTTACCTAACCTGCTACAAATATATATATATTTTTTATCAAAGTGCTATGAAAAGAGTGTGTCCCTTCAATAATTGAGGACATGTATTTCCATTGTTAGAGAGTTCAATCAGGTATCTTGTCAATATAATTACTGTGGAGGCTGCTGAGGGGAGGACGGCTCATAATAATGGCTGGAACGGAGTAAATGGAATGGCATCAAACACATGGAAACCATGTGTTTAATAATAATTTAACTTATTCCACTCCAGCCATTACCACGAGCCCATCCTCCCCAATTAAGGTTCCACCAACCTCCTGTGAAATAATAGAACGTCTTTGCTGCAACGTTTCAATTAAACGGAGCTGTTCTGAACGAGTGGGTTGGGGAATTCTTCTTCGTTGGGGTTTTACGGGGGTGTCACCTACCAGGCTGGAGTTTGATGTTTTAAATTCTGCACTCTAGTCCAAGGTTTCTAACGCTTTTTCCTTGTTGCCCAGGGAAACCCCACCCCAGGCATACCGGCGACCAAGGGACATACATTATATGTTAGAAGTATGTGAAAGATAATAGCAAGTAGAAGAAGTAATCACCGTTTTAAAATTAATAGATTTAGTAGACCGTGTCATTATTTTGACCTCTCCACAGCTCCCTGGAAGAGGAAGTGTAAACTATAACATAGTATATTAGCTAGAAAGGTATCTTTGGCGATTTAGAGAAAATGTTGCTGTTGTAAAGCACATTTTCTGCAATTCTGCAAATATTTCTATTGAGTAGAGGTTTTTTTCTGTACAGTTTTGAAGCTTATTTCTAGCAATTCTACACAGTTTGGCATGGAGCTGAAAGGAACGTTTGCAGTTTTATAGCTAATTTCCTGCAATTCTATGCAATTTGACATGGCTAATCCTGCATTCCTTTGCTCAAAGATTATAACAAAATCAACAGGCATCAATTCTCCCTGACTGTCTAGCTCTTTTATTTCTTGAAGATGGTATTATAAAATATATATACATGTATAGTTTAATATCTTTTCGGCATGCTTTCTATCCGGTTTTGGTTGTTTAAGATCACACCAACCGTTGCAGGGTGTAGGGGCTAATAAAACCCTCAGATAGCGTCTGCAAGGCTTCAGAGCGATGTGCTTATCACGACGCGCACTGCGATCTGTTGGAAGTTTGTGCAATTTCATACAAAATAATGGAGAGGCGTGTCTAATTATAAGTCACATGCATTTGTTTGTGTCTGATTTCGAGACTCGCCACATGAAATAACAGGATAAATGCCTCCCAAAATAAATAACAGGATAAATACCAAAATAAATAACAGGATAAATATCTCCCAAAATAAATAACAGGATAAATCCCAAATTAAATGTTTAACTGTTACTGAAGTGTAAAACTTGTATTTGTTCATTTGAATTTCATACCATTTTTAAAAGTAGAACATTAATTAATTTAAGTCACTTAGTGTACAGGAGTTGATGGGTTTATTGATCCCCTCGCCACTCTCACCCCTTGACGACTAAGGACCCTCTGAGTGAGTTGGTACGGGCGAGGGGGTGGTTTGGGATTCCCCAATTGGCTGATCACTCCCAACCCAGAGGAATCCCCAACCAGTTGATTACTTTAAAATTGTGGAAGCCCTTAAAGAGATTCTCTGGTACTTTTGGATACTTTTTAGCCAGTAGTTCTGAAAGCAGAGCTCGCGAGCCAAAAGTGGTCCACGGAAATTGCGTACTACGTCACATATGTGAAGATATGCACCACTTCACTGCTCTCTCTCTCTGCTGTCGGTGCATCATGTGCATCTTGCTAGCTGTCACTCATATGGAACTCAAATTGCTAAAGGGCTGACCCATGTGGAAGAAAATGTAGTGGAAATGGCGCAGCACAGCTTCCAGAAAAACAGTCGCTTTCAAACTAGAGATTTCGAGGCTAATTGAGGTAAAACAGTAATTCTGCTCATAGAATATGTGTGTATGAGCTACACATGGACACATCCAGCTCAAAGCAGGAAGTAAAATAAAAAAACTTAGTAGGTCCCAAAGTTCCGGAGCATGTCTTTAATGTCACTGTCCATGCTAAAATAGTTTCTATCCAAGTTGAGTCCTCTAACTATCTCTATGAGTTTGGCCTATTTCGCGTTACAGATTTCATCTGCGTCACACCTGTCGTCCACCTCACGAGAGGGGTCAATTGGGGGTCAAACAGACCATGGTGTTTTCCACTGCCACAAAGTCATATCGTAAAAATTCATATAAACAACAATGATTTCATTTAAGGTTAGGCACACGGTTAGCAGTGTGGTTAAGGTTAGGTTTAAAAACATATTTTGAGAATATAATTTGTAGAAATGGGCGTGGTTTATGGCGCTGTGGTAACTAGTGATGAGCGAAAATGGCCGGTTGTTTGTCAGGTGAGCGCGCGTCTCACCTTGTCCTCCGTAAGAAATCACACCTTTTGATTCCATCCTTCTGGTGGCAGTAACTCGGGCTTTCACCGGTGCTAGGTCGAACATGAGGGCTACCCACCATAACAACACATGTATCCTGTCCTTTTTCGTATTTTTCTTGTGTTCTACGTTTACCCGAGCGGACGGGAAAATGGCCAACATTCCTACCGATCCCTCTGCTTCGTTACAATCACAACTCGGTGGGAGATGTCGCCGAAATCACCATAGCACTAGTCAGAAAAACCAACAGGAGCCGCTTCACACGCTGCTAACAGAAGCACAGAAGGCCGACCAGAACTTGCAATATATGTTAAGTTTGTTTAAGAGCGCGGCCGACCCGGATGGGAGGCCTAAACAGCATCGGATGTTCGGGTCGAACACAGCGCGTCTGTTGCGACCCAACACCACCCAGGTGTGGTCTCTGACAGCGTCTTCAGGTGAGACACACAGTAAGATAACAAGCGCTTATCATCCTGAGGGTTTTGTCTATCTGATTATATGAAATTGCAGTGGTTAAGGGTAGGCCTGTTGTACAACTATTGTTCATTGTCATTCATAATAACAATATATAAACCGTTATTAAGGCTATAGGTTATGATGGGTATGTGCTATGGTGTAGAATAGTCTAGGTTACCTTTGTCTTTGTAACTGTTTGTTGTTATGGTGAAGCCTGACCATTTCAATTTCGAAGTGTATCAGGTCAAAGGTGAGATGAAGATATTGACTCCTACCATTGTCATCTCTCCCTGTTCTTTACATCCTTTCTCTCTCTCCCTATACACATTTTTCTCCCTCCTGTCCTCTCTCTGCATGTTCTCTCTCTCCCTCCTCCAGTCCTGCGCTACACCTACACAGTGGAGTACGACCTCCAGTCCCTCTCCCTGGAACAGCTAGTGAGAGCCTCCTTTGTCCACCTCCGTCCCTCTAATACATCCAGGACGCCCCACCCCTCCCCTCTCCGTTGCAGGGCCAGAGTCACCTCTCTGGGTCATGATAGCTGGACAAGCCCCCCTGGAGGTCTGGGGCGCCTAGTCACCCTGGAGCCGCATCAGCAGTGGACAGAAACTGACATCACAGAGCACCTCACCGCACAGGTGGTAACGCTGACCCAGGGAAGGCCAAAGCAGGGCAGTTGCCTGACCCTCCTGGCCCAGTATTGGTGCTTGGATCCTGGGCATTGGAGGAGCGAGGCCTTGGGAAGCCTGTGGAGGATCCGAGGGGGACACAGGAGGGGAAGGAGGGCGGCCTCCACAAATCACCTCAACACCCCCGCTCTCCTCCTCTTCCTCAATGAAGAGGAAGAAACCAGAGAGTGGGGGGCAGCGACCCGAACTGGATGGTCCAGTTTGGGGGGTCTGACTCCAGAGCCTCACCACCTCTCCGCCCCCCGACTCCGTCGCTCCAACGGCCCTAATCCCCCAGGTAGCATCGCCTCCGACATCCCCAACTACCGAAAACACAAGAAACCCTCGTCCAAGAACCAGTGCAAACTCCACTCCTACCGGGTCACCTTTGCCGCGTTAGGCCTGGTCAAATACCTCGCCCCACACCAGTACAACCCTGGCTACTGTAAAGGAGACTGTCCCAGAATCCTCCACTACGGCCTCAACCCCTCCAGCCATGCCATAATGCAGAACCTGATTAAAGGGAAGGGGATGGACGAGGTGCCGTCGCTGTCCTGCGTGCCGTATAAGTACAAGCCCATCAGCGTACTGATGCTGCTGGATGACAACAAGACAGTGGATTATAAGGAGATCCCTGACATGATAGCTGAGTCCTGCACCTGTCGGTAGTTAGAGAAATGGGGGGGGGGGGGACGTTAGGAGCATGGTCCATGCTCCTAACGTCCCCCCCCCCCCCCCCCCCCCCTACACACTTGCTGCTAGTTAAAGACATTTGGGTGGGGAGGGAGTCAGGGGGAGGCCGGTCCCCCTCTTCATTACTCGGTAGAGACTGGGGCTTAGCTTACCCTCCCTTTCACTAAGCTGTCCCTCCCAACCGTGAGTTTTCTGATCCGTCTCCCTCCCTCCCTCCCACCACTGGCTTCAGATGCCCCATGTCACACTGAACCTTTTGGAGGAGAGGAGGGAAAAGACGGTGGTAGAGGGTGGGGTAGCTTGGAGGGGGTTCCACAAAAACAAAAACGCTTGTTGCCTTCTTTAACATGCTCTGTGTACAGGTTTATATTATAATCAGTGGACCAGTAAATGAATCATGTGGGACTGAAGGCTCTTCACTTCACTTTGAACCTCCTGGAGGGCAGAGAAAACAACTTAAGACCCCAGATCACACCATCATAAAGCTCTGTGGGTAGTGAAGTCTGACAATGGTGATGATGATGAAATAATGGGCTGTAGGAATATGTTGATGGGTGTACAGGAAGGGTCAATCCTGGTGTTCTGCTTGAACCAATTTGGTGTTTGTTTGTTTTTTTGTTTTTTCTGGTCTTTTTCTTTTTAAAATCTTGTTATCAATGCTTGACATCTGGACCAAGGAAGTGAGTGATGGAACACACAACGTGATTGGCCAGAGACTAAGCTTCGTAAGATATGTACATATTTGGATCCACACACTTTGTGTTGTTGGCATGTTGGGCCCCTCTAACAGTTTGGGTGTCTGCCCTAAAATTAAATACTAATAATTTAAAAAATGCATTTTAAAATAAAAAAAATGGTCGCCGGCCTTTTTCAGTGCACCTTTATATTGAGTTATTAAGGACTCGATGGAGTCTTGCTAGACTTGATGTGTGTCCCAAATGACACCCTATTCCCTCTGTAGTGCACTACATAAGGAATAGGGTGCCATTTGGGACGTAACCTTGGAGTTTACTGCTTCTTTACAAAACCACAGATTTTTCTAATATTTCTGGGCTGAGGGTGTGGCCTTCCAAAACGGAAAAGGGCGGGGAGGGAGGATAAGAACTAGGGCAGTATCACTGTCAATGGCGTATCTCAGGGGAAACTAAACTAAACGGGGAAAGTGCAATGTGTCTTGAGTATTTTTCAGGAGTGTGTCTTATGAATGTTTAGCTAAAAGTCTCGCACTGAAATTATTGTGACGTTTTATTATAATGAATGAAAAATAAATAATAAAATGAATATTTTGTAAAAATCTGATTTGACATTGGTTTTGTTTCTTAACTACAGTTGGATGATAGTGCCCCTAATGTTGAATTGGTAGTCACTAGTTAGCCATGCATGTTTTTGAAGTACATTTTTTTGACATTTGGTTTTGTGTTCTAATGTGAGAAGGATTTTTTTAAATTTTTTTTAAATAAAGTTTTCGGTCTCTTTTGGGACACAGAATTTAGCCTATTGGACAAAGAAGCATTTTGAATGGTGACTATCCATTTTCACATCATATTTAGTCCAGAACTAGACTCAATCTGTGTCTGAGAAAACCAACTGTTTATATTCATGACTTTACCATGTTATCCTGTTATGTAGTTCAGGGTTCTCCATCATGATGCATGCTGGAGTGGACAAAATGGACAATATTATAATTAAGGGTTGATTGGCCTGTTAATGTATGGAGAGCATTCCACAGGGATACTGGTCCATGTTGACTCCAATGCTTCCCACAGTTGTGTCAAGTTTCCTTGTTTTTCTTTTGGGTGGTGGACTATTCTTGATACACAACTTGAGTGTGAAAAAAAAAAAAACCCAGCAGTGTTGTAGTTCTTGACACTCAAACCAGTGGGCTTGGCACTTACAACCATGTTCAAAGGCACTTAAATATTTAGTCTTGTCCATTCACCCTGGGAATAGCACATACACACCATGTCTCTGCGCTTAAAAAGCCTTTAACCCGCCTCCTCCTCCCTTCATCTACACTGATTGAAGTGTATTTAACAAGTGTCTTCATTAAGGGATCATATCTTTCACCTGGACTCACCTGGTCAGTCTTTGTCATGGAAACAGCAGGTGTTCTTAATGTTTTGTACACAGTGTAATTTTGTGTTGTTTGCTGTCTTTGATCTGCAGTAGATGCCTTTCACCCACAGAGAGTGCTGTTACTGTCATTTAAACCAGGGTTTCACCACTTCTCTCCCACACAACTGCTATAGGCCAGGGGGTTGAGCTGTACCAGTGCTGTCTGGTAAAGAAAGACAAGATGGTTCTTAAATAGACCATAGTAGTCTGAAAGTGAAATGAGAACTGGCACCTTTTTTTTCCGTTCCACTTCAAGCACTGCTATATGTTAAAAGAACAGTGTATATTTGGAGCTCTCCCTGTTTCTGTTCCTCTCCCTGTTCCTGTTCCTGTCCCTGTTCCTGTCCCTGTTCCTGTTCCTCTCCCTGTCCCTCTTCCTGTTCCTGTACCTGTTCCTGTCCCTGTTCCTGTCCCTGTTCCTGTTCCTGTTCCTCTCCCTGTTCCTGTCCCTGTTCCTGTCCCTCTTCCTGTTCCTGTTCCTCTCCCTGTTCCTGTACCTGTTCCTGTCCCTGTCCCTGTCCCTGTTCCTGTTCCTGGTTTCACTGTCTTTGCCCGGATGAACCACGTCTTGGGTTCTGGGAAGGAACCTTTTTTTTTAAAGTCCGTCTCTCAGCATGAGAGAGAAAATTTTTTTTATCAAGCTAATTTCCTGAAACTCTACACATTTTTCCATGAGGCAGATACAAAAAGTATTGAGTGAAAAATGTATAATTGGTGGAGGGCTGTGGATACCAATATCCCTGTGAGCCGCCCAGGCCCATGTTACCCAAGGTTAATATTGTATTACACCTAAACTTATTCCACTATCCCTTGGCCGAAATGATTTCAATCTGTTGTTAGTCATGTAAAAAAAAAATGATATTATGTATCTGGCCTCGGACCACCTTAAGTACATCTGCAGACTCCTGTCTTAAAAAATACATGTTTTATATCAGTAGAATCACCTGGAACGGATTATGACTAATAAACTAAAAAAACAAGTATGGGACAGGTTCCCGGACACAAATTAAGTCCTGGACTAAAAACCTTATTTCGGTGTAAAAATGTACACTGAGCTTTTTATTTAGCCTGAGTACCGGTCTGTTTGTGCTATCATTCCACTCCCTGCCATTTCTGTCCAGCCCAGTCCTGGTCATGTCCAGCCCAGTCCTGGTCATGTCCAGCCCAGTCCTGGTCATCTTCAGTCGGGACAGAGGGTACTGAAGGGGACGGTCCGTATGAACCCACTGTGGAGGTTTTCATTCTTTCCCAATAGCTGTTTTAGTTATCTCCTGTCCCTGTCATAGCACACATGAGAGTGCATGGGTCTCTCTCTCTCTGTCGCTCTCTGTTTCTCTCTCTCTCTCTCTGTCGCTCTCTGTCTCTCTCTCTCTCTCTCTCTCTCACACACACACACACACACACACACACACACCACATGGTCAAATGTAGTGCACTATATAGGGAATAGGGTGCCATTTGGAATGTATCCTGTGTGTCTCTGTTAGCATAGTGCTCTGGTCAAATGTAGTGCACTATATAGGGAATAGGGTGCCATTTGGGATGCAGATTCTCTCTGTTATCAGTTATCCCTGGGAGAAGGTGAACTACAGCACGGCTGAACATTTACAGGATTTTATGTATGTGTCCGTCTCGCTCATGTTGAAGACGTGTTTTCAGGAATGTGTCACGGAGCATTCAGAGGTCACCAGGCAGAGAGACTGAGGAATGTTACTCTCCCCAGGAGAGAGACAGAGGGGGGAGAGCGAAGGAGGGGGAGGGGGGAGAGGGGGAGGGGGGACAGAGAGAGAGAGAGACAGAGGGGGGAAGAGAGAAGGAGGGGGAGGGGGGACAGAGAGAGAGAGAGAGAGCTTGAATCACGTCACGACAATATATAGGGAAATCTGTGGAGTGAGCACCTTGCTCAGCTTCAGAACATGGTTAAACTATCACCTTGCTCAGCTTCAGAACATGGTTAAACTATCACCTTGCTCAGCTTCAGAACATGGTTAAACTATCACCTTGCTCAGCTTCAGAACATGGTTAAACTATCACCTTGCTCAGCTTCAGAACATGGTTAAACTATCACGTGCTCAGCTTCAGAACATGGTTAAACTATCACCTTGCTCAGCTTCAGAACATGGTTAAATTCCCTTTGCTCAGCTTCAGAACATGGTTAAACTATCACCATGCTCAGCTTCAGAACATGGTTAAACTATCACCTTGCTCAGCTTCAGAACATGGTTAAACTATCACCTTGCTGAGCTTCAGAACATGGTTAAACTATCACCTTGTTCAGCTTCAGAACATGGTTAAATTCCCTTTGCTCAGCTTCAGAACATGGTTAAACTATCACCTTGTTCAGCTTCAGAACATGGTTAAATTCCCTTTGCTCAGCTTCAGAACATGGTTAAACTATCACCTTGCTCAGCTTCAGAACATGGTTAAACTATCACCTTGCTCAGCTTCAGAACATGGTTAAACTATCACCTTGCTCAGCTTCAGAACATGGTTAAACTATCACTTTGCTCAGCTTCAGAACATGGTTAAACTATCACCTTGTTCAGCTTCAGAACATGGTTAAATTTCCTTTGCTCAGCTTCAGAACATGGTTAAACTATCACCTTGCTCAGCTTCAGAACATGGTTAAACTATCACCTTGCTCAGCTTCAGAACATGGTTAAATTCCCTTTGCTCAGCTTCAGAACATGGTTAAACTATCACCATGCTCAGCTTCAGAACATGGTTAAACTATCACCTTGCTCAGCTTCAGAACATGGTTAAACTATCACCTTGCTCAGCTTCAGAACATGGTTAAACTATCACCTTGCTCAGCTTCAGAACATGGTTAAACTATCACCTTGCTCAGCTTCAGAACATGGTTAAACTATCACCTTGCTCAGCTTCAGAACATGGTTAAATTCCCTTTGCTCAGCTTCAGAACATGGTTAAACTATCACCTTGCTCAGCTTCAGAACATGGTTAAACTATCACCTTGCTCAGCTTCAGAACATGGTTAAACTATCACCTTGCTCAGCTTCAGAACATGGTTAAACTATCACCTTGCTCAGCTTCAGAACATGGTTAAACTATCACCTTGCTCAGCTTCAGAACATGGTTAAACTATCACCTTGCTCAGCTTCAGAACATGGTTAAACTATCACCTTGCTCAGCTTCAGAACATGGTTAAACTATCACCATGCTCAGCTTCAGAACATGGTTAAACTATCACCTTGCTCAGCTTCAGAACATGGTTAAACTATCACCTTGCTCAGCTTCAGAACATGCTTAAGTTCCCTTTGCTCAGCTTCAGAACATGGTTAAACTATCACCTTGCTCAGCTTCAGAACATGGTTAAACTATCACCTTGTTCAGCTTCAGAACATGGTTAAATTCCCTTTGCTCAGCTTCAGAACATGGTTAAACTATCACCTTGCTCAGCTTCAGAACATGGTTAAACTATCACCTTGCTCAGCTTCAGAACATGGTTAAACTATCACCATGCTCAGCTTCAGAACATGGTTAAACTATCACCTTGCTCAGCTTCAGAACATGGTTAAACTATCACCTTGCTCAGCTTCAGAACATGGTTAAACTATCACCTTGTTCAGCTTCAGAACATGGTTAAATTCCCTTTGCTCAGCTTCAGAACATGGTTAAACTATCACCTTGCTCAGCTTCAGAACATGGTTAAACTATCACCTTGCTCAGCTTCAGAACATGGTTAAACTATCACCTTGCTCAGCTTCAGAACATGGTTAAACTATCACTTTGCTCAGCTTCTGAACATGGTTAAACTATCACCTTGTTCAGCTTCAGAACATGGTTAAATTCCCTTTGCTCAGCTTCAGAACATGGTTAAACTATCACCTTGCTCAGCTTCAGAACATGGTTAAACTATCACCTTGCTCAGCTTCAGAACATGGTTAAATTCCCCTTGCTCAGCTTCAGAACATGGTTAAACTATCACCTTGCTCAGCTTCAGAACATGGTTAAACTATCACCTTGCTCAGCTTCAGAACATGGTTAAATTCCCTTTGCTCAGCTTCAGAACATGGTTAAACTATCACCTTGCTCAGCTTCAGAACATGGTTAAACTATCACCTTGCTCAGCTTCAGAACATGGTTAAACTATCACCTTGCTCAGCTTCAGAACATGGTTAAACTATCACCTTGCTCAGCTTCAGAACATGGTTAAACTATCACCTTGCTCAGCTTCAGAACATGGTTAAACTATCACCTTGCTCAGCTTCAGAACATGGTTAAATTCCCTTTGCTCAGCTTCAGAACATGGTTAAACTATCACCTTGCTCAGCTTCAGAACATGGTTAAACTATCACCTTGCTCAGCTTCAGAACATGGTTAAACTATCACCTTGCTCAGCTTCAGAACATGGTTAAACTATCACCTTGTTCAGCTTCAGAACATGGTTAAATTCCCTTTGCTCAGCTTCAGAACATGGTTAAACTATCACCTTGCTCAGCTTCAGAACATGGTTAAACTATCACCTTGCTCAGCTTCAGAACATGGTTAAACTATCACCTTGCTCAGCTTCAGAACATGGTTAAACTATCACTTTGCTCAGCTTCAGAACATGGTTAAACTATCACATTGTTCAGCTTCAGAACATGGTTAAATTCCCTTTGCTCAGCTTCAGAACATGGTTAAACTATCACCTTGCTCAGCTTCAGAACATGGTTAAACTATCACCTTGCTCAGCTTCAGAACATGGTTAAATTCCCCTTGCTCAGCTTCAGAACATGGTTAAACTATCACCTTGCTCAGCTTCAGAACATGGTTAAACTATCACCTTGCTCAGCTTCAGAACATGGTTAAATTCCCTTTGCTCAGCTTCAGAACATGGTTAAACTATCACCTTGCTCAGCTTCAGAACATGGTTAAACTATCACCTTGCTCAGCTTCAGAACATGGTTAAACTATCACCTTGCTCAGCTTCAGAACATGGTTAAACTATCACCTTGCTCAGCTTCAGAACATGGTTAAACTATCACCATGCTCAGCTTCAGAACATGGTTAAACTATCACCTTGCTCAGCTTCAGAACATGGTTAAACTATCACCATGCTCAGCTTCAGAACATGGTTAAACTATCACCTTGCTCAGCTTCAGAACATGGTTAAACTATCACCTTGCTCAGCTTCAGAACATGGTTAAACTATCACCTTGTTCAGCTTCAGAACATGGTTAAATTCCCTTTGCTCAGCTTCAGAACATGGTTAAACTATCACCTTGCTCAGCTTCAGAACATGGTTAAACTATCACCTTGCTCAGCTTCAGAACATGGTTAAACTATCACCTTGCTCAGCTTCAGAACATGGTTAAACTATCACCTTGCTCAGCTTCAGAACATGGTTAAACTATCACCTTGCTCAGCTTCAGAACATGGTTAAATTCCCTTTGCTCAGCTTCAGAACATGGTTAAACTATCACCTTGCTCAGCTTCAGAACATGGTTAAACTATCACCTTGCTCAGCTTCAGAACATGGTTAAACTATCACCTTGCTCAGCTTCAGAACATGGTTAAACTATCACCTTGCTCAGCTTCAGAACATGGTTAAACTATCACCTTGCTCAGCTTCAGAACATGGTTAAACTATCACCTTGCTCAGCTTCAGAACATGGTTAAACTATCACCATGCTCAGCTTCAGAACATGGTTAAACTATCACCTTGCTCAGCTTCAGAACATGGTTAAACTATCACCTTGCTCAGCTTCAGAACATGGTTAAACTATCACCTTGCTCAGCTTCAGAACATGGTTAAACTATCACCTTGCTCAGCTTCAGAACATGGTTAAACTATCACCATGCTCAGCTTCAGAACATGGTTAAACTATCACCTTGCTCATCTTCAGAACATGGTTAAACTATCACCTTGCTCAGCTTCAGAACATGCTTAAGTTCCCTTTGCTCAGCTTCAGAACATGGTTAAACTATCACCTTGCTCAGCTTCAGAACATGGTTAAACTATCACCTTGTTCAGCTTCAGAACATGGTTAAATTCCCTTTGCTCAGCTTCAGAACATGGTTAAACTATCACCTTGCTCAGCTTCAGAACATGGTTAAACTATCACCTTGCTCAGCTTCAGAACATGGTTAAATTCCCTTTGCTCAGCTTCAGAACATGGTTAAACTATCACCATGCTCAGCTTCAGAACATGGTTAAACTATCACCTTGCTCAGCTTCAGAACATGGTTAAACTATCACCTTGCTCAGCTTCAGAACATGGTTAAACTATCACCTTGTTCAGCTTCAGAACATGGTTAAATTCCCTTTGCTCAGCTTCAGAACATGGTTAAACTATCACCTTGCTCAGCTTCAGAACATGGTTAAACTATCACCTTGCTCAGCTTCAGAACATGGTTAAACTATCACCTTGCTCAGCTTCAGAACATGGTTAAACTATCACTTTGCTCAGCTTCAGAACATGGTTAAACTATCACCTTGTTCAGCTTCAGAACATGGTTAAATTCCCTTTGCTCAGCTTCAGAACATGGTTAAACTATCACCTTGCTCAGCTTCAGAACATGGTTAAACTATCACCTTGCTCAGCTTCAGAACATGGTTAAATTCCCTTTGCTCAGCTTCAGAACATGGTTAAACTATCACCATGCTCAGCTTCAGAACATGGTTAAACTATCACCTTGCTCAGCTTCAGAACATGGTTAAACTATCACCTTGCTCAGCTTCAGAACATGGTTAAACTATCACCTTGTTCAGCTTCAGAACATGGTTAAATTCCCTTTGCTCAGCTTCAGAACATGGTTAAACTATCACCTTGCTCAGCTTCAGAACATGGTTAAACTATCACCTTGCTCAGCTTCAGAACATGGTTAAACTATCACCTTGCTCAGCTTCAGAACATGGTTAAACTATCACCTTGCTCAGCTTCAGAACATGGTTAAACTATCACCTTGCTCAGCTTCAGAACATGGTTAAATTCCCTTTGCTCAGCTTCAGAACATGGTTAAACTATCACCTTGCTCAGCTTCAGAACATGGTTAAACTATCACCTTGCTCAGCTTCAGAACATGGTTAAACTATCACCTTGCTCAGCTTCAGAACATGGTTAAACTATCACCATGCTCAGCTTCAGAACATGGTTAAACTATCACCTTGCTCAGCTTCAGAACATGGTTAAATTCCCTTTGCTCAGCTTCAGAACATGGTTAAACTATCACCTTGCTCAGCTTCAGAACATGGTTAAACTATCACCTTGCTCAGCTTCAGAACATGGTTAAACTATCACCTTGCTCAGCTTCAGAACATGGTTAAACTATCACCTTGCTCAGCTTCAGAACATGGTTAAACTATCACCTTGCTCAGCTTCAGAACATGGTTAAACTATCACCTTGCTCAGCTTCAGAACATGGTTAAACTATCACCATGCTCAGCTTCAGAACATGGTTAAACTATCACCTTGCTCAGCTTCAGAACATGGTTAAACTATCACCATGCTCAGCTTCAGAACATGGTTAAACTATCACCTTGCTCAGCTTCAGAACATGGTTAAACTATCACCTTGCTCAGCTTCAGAACATGGTTAAACTATCACCTTGTTCAGCTTCAGAACATGGTTAAATTCCCTTTGCTCAGCTTCAGAACATGGTTAAACTATCACCTTGCTCAGCTTCAGAACATGGTTAAACTATCACCTTGCTCAGCTTCAGAACATGGTTAAACTATCACCTTGCTCAGCTTCAGAACATGGTTAAACTATCACCTTGCTCAGCTTCAGAACATGGTTAAACTATCACCTTGCTCAGCTTCAGAACATGGTTAAACTATCACCTTGCTCAGCTTCAGAACATGGTTAAACTATCACCTTGCTCAGCTTCAGAACATGGTTAAACTATCACCTTGCTCAGCTTCAGAACATGGTTAAACTATCACCTTGCTCAGCTTCAGAACATGGTTAAACTATCACCTTGCTCAGCTTCAGAACATGGTTAAACTATCACCATGCTCAGCTTCAGAACATGGTTAAACTATCACCTTGCTCAGCTTCAGAACATGGTTAAACTATCACCTTGCTCAGCTTCAGAACATGGTTAAACTATCACCTTGCTCAGCTTCAGAACATGGTTAAACTATCACCTTGCTCAGCTTCAGAACATGGTTAAACTATCACCATGCTCAGCTTCAGAACATGGTTAAACTATCACCTTGCTCAGCTTCAGAACATGGTTAAACTATCACCTTGCTCAGCTTCAGAACATGCTTAAGTTCCCTTTGCTCAGCTTCAGAACATGGTTAAACTATCACCTTGCTCAGCTTCAGAACATGGTTAAACTATCACCTTGTTCAGCTTCAGAACATGGTTAAATTCCCTTTGCTCAGCTTCAGAACATGGTTAAACTATCACCTTGCTCAGCTTCAGAACATGGTTAAACTATCACCTTGCTCAGCTTCAGAACATGGTTAAATTCCCTTTGCTCAGCTTCAGAACATGGTTAAACTATCACCATGCTCAGCTTCAGAACATGGTTAAACTATCACCTTGCTCAGCTTCAGAACATGGTTAAACTATCACCTTGCTCAGCTTCAGAACATGGTTAAACTATCACCTTGTTCAGCTTCAGAACATGGTTAAATTCCCTTTGCTCAGCTTCAGAACATGGTTAAACTATCACCTTGCTCAGCTTCAGAACATGGTTAAACTATCACCTTGCTCAGCTTCAGAACATGGTTAAACTATCACCTTGCTCAGCTTCAGAACATGGTTAAACTATCACTTTGCTCAGCTTCAGAACATGGTTAAACTATCACCTTGTTCAGCTTCAGAACATGGTTAAATTCCCTTTGCTCAGCTTCAGAACATGGTTAAACTATCACCTTGCTCAGCTTCAGAACATGGTTAAACTATCACCTTGCTCAGCTTCAGAACATGGTTAAATTCCCTTTGCTCAGCTTCAGAACATGGTTAAACTATCACCATGCTCAGCTTCAGAACATGGTTAAACTATCACCTTGCTCAGCTTCAGAACATGGTTAAACTATCACCTTGCTCAGCTTCAGAACATGGTTAAACTATCACCTTGTTCAGCTTCAGAACATGGTTAAATTCCCTTTGCTCAGCTTCAGAACATGGTTAAACTATCACCTTGCTCAGCTTCAGAACATGGTTAAACTATCACCTTGCTCAGCTTCAGAACATGGTTAAACTATCACCTTGCTCAGCTTCAGAACATGGTTAAACTATCACCTTGCTCAGCTTCAGAACATGGTTAAACTATCACCTTGCTCAGCTTCAGAACATGGTTAAATTCCCTTTGCTCAGCTTCAGAACATGGTTAAACTATCACCTTGCTCAGCTTCAGAACATGGTTAAACTATCACCTTGCTCAGCTTCAGAACATGGTTAAACTATCACCTTGCTCAGCTTCAGAACATGGTTAAACTATCACCATGCTCAGCTTCAGAACATGGTTAAACTATCACCTTGCTCAGCTTCAGAACATGGTTAAACTATCACCTTGCTCAGCTTCAGAACATGGTTAAACTATCACCTTGCTCAGCTTCAGAACATGGTTAAGTTCCCTTTGCTCAGCTTCAGAACATGGTTAAACTATCACCTTGCTCAGCTTCAGAACATGGTTAAACTATCACCTTGTTCAGCTTCAGAACATGGTTAAATTCCCTTTGCTCAGCTTCAGAACATGGTTAAACTATCACCTTGCTCAGCTTCAGAACATGGTTAAACTATCACCTTGCTCAGCTTCAGAACATGGTTAAATTCCCTTTGCTCAGCTTCAGAACATGGTTAAACTATCACCATGCTCAGCTTCAGAACATGGTTAAACTATCACCTTGCTCAGCTTCAGAACATGGTTAAACTATCACCTTGCTCAGCTTCAGAACATGGTTAAACTATCACCTTGTTCAGCTTCAGAACATGGTTAAATTCCCTTTGCTCAGCTTCAGAACATGGTTAAACTATCACCTTGCTCAGCTTCAGAACATGGTTAAACTATCACCTTGCTCAGCTTCAGAACATGGCTAAACTATCACCTTGCTCAGCTTCAGAACATGGTTAAGTTCCCTTTGCTCAGCTTCAGAACATGGTTAAACTATCACCTTGCTCAGCTTCAGAACATGGTTAAACTATCACCTTGCTCAGCTTCAGAACATGGTTAAACTATCACCTTGCTCAGCTTCAGAACATGGTTAAATTCCCTTTGCTCAGCTTCAGAACATGGTTAAACTATCACCATGCTCAGCTTCAGAACATGGTTAAACTATCACCTTGCTCAGCTTCAGAACATGGTTAAACTATCACCTTGTTCAGCTTCAGAACATGGTTAAATTCCCTTTGCTCAGCTTCAGAACATGGTTAAACTATCACCTTGCTCAGCTTCAGAACATGGTTAAACTATCACCTTGCTCAGCTTCAGAACATGGTTAAACTATCACCTTGCTCAGCTTCAGAACATGGTTAAACTATCACCTTGCTCAGCTTCAGAACATGGTTAAATTCCCTTTGCTCAGCTTCAGAACATGGTTAAACTATCACCATGCTCAGCTTCAGAACATGGTTAAACTATCACCTTGCTCAGATTCAGAACATGGTTAAACTATCACCTTGCTCAGCTTCAGAACATGGTTAAACTATCACATTGTTCAGCTTCAGAACATGGTTAAATTCCCTTTGCTCAGCTTCAGAACATGGTTAAACTATCACCTTGCTCAGCTTCAGAACATGGTTAAACTATCACCTTGCTCAGATTCAGAACATGGTTAAACTATCACCTTGCTCAGCTTCAGAACATGGTTAAACTATCACCTTGCTCAGCTTCAGAACATGGTTAAACTATCACCTTGCTCAGCTTCAGAACATGGTTAAATTCCCTTTGCTCAGCTTCAGAACATGGTTAAACTATCACCTTGCTCAGCTTCAGAACATGGTTAAACTATCACCTTGCTCAGCTTCAGAACATGGTTAAACTATCACCTTGCTCAGCTTCAGAACATGGTTAAACTATCACCTTGCTCAGCTTCAGAACATGGTTAAACTATCACCTTGCTCAGCTTCAGAACATGGTTAAACTATCACTTTGCTCAGCTTCAGAACATGGTTAAACTATCACCTTGTTCAGCTTCAGAACATGGTTAAATTCCCTTTGCTCAGCTTCAGAACATGGTTAAACTATCACCTTGCTCAGCTTCAGAACATGGTTAAACTATCACCTTGCTCAGCTTCAGAACATGGTTAAATTCCCCTTGCTCAGCTTCAGAACATGGTTAAACTATCACCTTGCTCAGCTTCAGAACATGGTTAAACTATCACCTTGCTCAGCTTCAGAACATGGTTAAATTCCCTTTGCTCAGCTTCAGAACATGGTTAAACTATCACCTTGCTCAGCTTCAGAACATGGTTAAACTATCACCTTGCTCAGCTTCAGAACATGGTTAAACTATCACCTTGCTCAGCTTCAGAACATGGTTAAACTATCACCTTGCTCAGCTTCAGAACATGGTTAAACTATCACCTTGCTCAGCTTCAGAACATGGTTAAACTATCACCTTGCTCAGCTTCAGAACATGGTTAAACTATCACCATGCTCAGCTTCAGAACATGGTTAAACTATCACCTTGCTCAGCTTCAGAACATGGTTAAACTATCACCATGCTCAGCTTCAGAACATGGTTAAACTATCACCTTGCTCAGCTTCAGAACATGGTTAAACTATCACCTTGCTCAGCTTCAGAACATGGTTAAACTATCACCTTGTTCAGCTTCAGAACATGGTTAAATTCCCTTTGCTCAGCTTCAGAACATGGTTAAACTATCACCTTGCTCATCTTCAGAACATGGTTAAACTATCACCTTGCTCAGCTTCAGAACATGGTTAAACTATCACCTTGCTCAGCTTCAGAACATGGTTAAACTATCACCTTGCTCAGCTTCAGAACATGGTTAAACTATCACCTTGCTCAGCTTCAGAACATGGTTAAATTCCCTTTGCTCAGCTTCAGAACATGGTTAAACTATCACCTTGCTCAGCTTCAGAACATGGTTAAACTATCACCTTGCTCAGCTTCAGAACATGGTTAAACTATCACCTTGCTCAGCTTCAGAACATGGTTAAACTATCACCTTGCTCAGCTTCAGAACATGGTTAAACTATCACCTTGCTCAGCTTCAGAACATGGTTAAACTATCACCTTGCTCAGCTTCAGAACATGGTTAAACTATCACCATGCTCAGCTTCAGAACATGGTTAAACTATCACCTTGCTCAGCTTCAGAACATGGTTAAACTATCACCTTGCTCAGCTTCAGAACATGGTTAAACTATCACCTTGCTCAGCTTCAGAACATGGTTAAACTATCACCTTGCTCAGCTTCAGAACATGGTTAAACTATCACCATGCTCAGCTTCAGAACATGGTTAAACTATCACCTTGCTCAGCTTCAGAACATGGTTAAACTATCACCTTGCTCAGCTTCAGAACATGCTTAAGTTCCCTTTGCTCAGCTTCAGAACATGGTTAAACTATCACCTTGCTCAGCTTCAGAACATGGTTAAACTATCACCTTGTTCAGCTTCAGAACATGGTTAAATTCCCTTTGCTCAGCTTCAGAACATGGTTAAACTATCACCTTGCTCAGCTTCAGAACATGGTTAAACTATCACCTTGCTCAGCTTCAGAACATGGTTAAATTCCCTTTGCTCAGCTTCAGAACATGGTTAAACTATCACCATGCTCAGCTTCAGAACATGGTTAAACTATCACCTTGCTCAGCTTCAGAACATGGTTAAACTATCACCTTGCTCAGCTTCAGAACATGGTTAAACTATCACCTTGTTCAGCTTCAGAACATGGTTAAATTCCCTTTGCTCAGCTTCAGAACATGGTTAAACTATCACCTTGCTCAGCTTCAGAACATGGTTAAACTATCACCTTGCTCAGCTTCAGAACATGGTTAAACTATCACCTTGCTCAGCTTCAGAACATGGTTAAACTATCACTTTGCTCAGCTTCAGAACATGGTTAAACTATCACCTTGTTCAGCTTCAGAACATGGTTAAATTCCCTTTGCTCAGCTTCAGAACATGGTTAAACTATCACCTTGCTCAGCTTCAGAACATGGTTAAACTATCACCTTGCTCAGCTTCAGAACATGGTTAAATTCCCTTTGCTCAGCTTCAGAACATGGTTAAACTATCACCATGCTCAGCTTCAGAACATGGTTAAACTATCACCTTGCTCAGCTTCAGAACATGGTTAAACTATCACCTTGCTCAGCTTCAGAACATGGTTAAACTATCACCTTGTTCAGCTTCAGAACATGGTTAAATTCCCTTTGCTCAGCTTCAGAACATGGTTAAACTATCACCTTGCTCAGCTTCAGAACATGGTTAAACTATCACCTTGCTCAGCTTCAGAACATGGTTAAACTATCACCTTGCTCAGCTTCAGAACATGGTTAAACTATCACCTTGCTCAGCTTCAGAACATGGTTAAACTATCACCTTGCTCAGCTTCAGAACATGGTTAAATTCCCTTTGCTCAGCTTCAGAACATGGTTAAACTATCACTTTGCTCAGCTTCAGAACATGGTTAAACTATCACCTTGCTCAGCTTCAGAACATGGTTAAACTATCACCTTGCTCAGCTTCAGAACATGGTTAAACTATCACCATGCTCAGCTTCAGAACATGGTTAAACTATCACCTTGCTCAGCTTCAGAACATGGTTAAACTATCACCTTGCTCAGCTTCAGAACATGGTTAAACTATCACCTTGCTCAGCTTCAGAACATGGTTAAGTTCCCTTTGCTCAGCTTCAGAACATGGTTAAACTATCACCTTGCTCAGCTTCAGAACATGGTTAAACTATCACCTTGTTCAGCTTCAGAACATGGTTAAATTCCCTTTGCTCAGCTTCAGAACATGGTTAAACTATCACCTTGCTCAGCTTCAGAACATGGTTAAACTATCACCTTGCTCAGCTTCAGAACATGGTTAAATTCCCTTTGCTCAGCTTCAGAACATGGTTAAACTATCACCATGCTCAGCTTCAGAACATGGTTAAACTATCACCTTGCTCAGCTTCAGAACATGGTTAAACTATCACCTTGCTCAGCTTCAGAACATGGTTAAACTATCACCTTGTTCAGCTTCAGAACATGGTTAAATTCCCTTTGCTCAGCTTCAGAACATGGTTAAACTATCACCTTGCTCAGCTTCAGAACATGGTTAAACTATCACCTTGCTCAGCTTCAGAACATGGTTAAACTATCACCTTGCTCAGCTTCAGAACATGGTTAAGTTCCCTTTGCTCAGCTTCAGAACATGGTTAAACTATCACCTTGCTCAGCTTCAGAACATGGTTAAACTATCACCTTGCTCAGCTTCAGAACATGGTTAAACTATCACCTTGCTCAGCTTCAGAACATGGTTAAATTCCCTTTGCTCAGCTTCAGAACATGGTTAAACTATCACCATGCTCAGCTTCAGAACATGGTTAAACTATCACCTTGCTCAGCTTCAGAACATGGTTAAACTATCACCTTGTTCAGCTTCAGAACATGGTTAAATTCCCTTTGCTCAGCTTCAGAACATGGTTAAACTATCACCTTGCTCAGCTTCAGAACATGGTTAAACTATCACCTTGCTCAGCTTCAGAACATGGTTAAACTATCACCTTGCTCAGCTTCAGAACATGGTTAAACTATCACCTTGCTCAGCTTCAGAACATGGTTAAATTCCCTTTGCTCAGCTTCAGAACATGGTTAAACTATCACCATGCTCAGCTTCAGAACATGGTTAAACTATCACCTTGCTCAGCTTCAGAACATGGTTAAACTATCACCTTGCTCAGCTTCAGAACATGGTTAAACTATCACATTGTTCAGCTTCAGAACATGGTTAAATTCCCTTTGCTCAGCTTCAGAACATGGTTAAACTATCACCTTGCTCAGCTTCAGAACATGGTTAAACTATCACCTTGCTCAGATTCAGAACATGGTTAAACTATCACCTTGCTCAGCTTCAGAACATGGTTAAACTATCACCTTGCTCAGCTTCAGAACATGGTTAAACTATCACCTTGCTCAGCTTCAGAACATGGTTAAATTCCCTTTGCTCAGCTTCAGAACATGGTTAAACTATCACCTTGCTCAGCTTCAGAACATGGTTAAACTATCACCTTGCTCAGCTTCAGAACATGGTTAAACTATCACCTTGCTCAGCTTCAGAACATGGTTAAACTATCACCTTGCTCAGCTTCAGAACATGGTTAAACTATCACCTTGCTCAGCTTCAGAACATGGTTAAACTATCACCTTGCTCAGCTTCAGAACATGGTTAAACTATCACCATGCTCAGCTTCAGAACATGGTTAAACTATCACCTTGCTCAGCTTCAGAACATGGTTAAACTATCACCTTGCTCAGCTTCAGAACATGGTTAAACTATCACCTTGCTCAGCTTCAGAACATGGTTAAGTTCCCTTTGCTCAGCTTCAGAACATGGTTAAACTATCACCTTGCTCAGCTTCAGAACATGGTTAAACTATCACCTTGTTCAGCTTCAGAACATGGTTAAATTCCCTTTGCTCAGCTTCAGAACATGGTTAAACTATCACCTTGCTCAGCTTCAGAACATGGTTAAACTATCACCTTGCTCAGCTTCAGAACATGGTTAAATTCCCTTTGCTCAGCTTCAGAACATGGTTAAACTATCACCATGCTCAGCTTCAGAACATGGTTAAACTATCACCTTGCTCAGCTGCAGAACATGGTTAAACTATCACCTTGCTCAGCTTCAGAACATGGTTAAACTATCACCTTGTTCAGCTTCAGAACATGGTTTAATTCCCTTTGCTCAGCTTCAGAACATGGTTAAACTATCACCTTGCTCAGCTTCAGAACATGGTTAAACTATCACCTTGCTCAGCTTCAGAACATGGTTAAACTATCACCTTGCTCAGCTTCAGAACATGGTTAAACTATCACCTTGCTCAGCTTCAGAACATGGTTAAACTATCACTTTGCTCAGCTTCAGAACATGGTTAAACTATCACTTTGCTCAGCTTCAGAACAATGTTAAACTATCACCTTGCTCAGCTTCAGAACATGTTTAAACTATCACCTTGCTCAGCTTCAGAACATGGTTAAACTATCACCTTGCTCAGCTTCAGAACATGGTTAAACTATCACCTTGCTCAGCTTCAGAACATGGTTAAACTATCACCTTGCTCAGCTTCAGAGCATGGTTAAACTATCACCTTGCTCAGCTTCAGAACATGGTTAAACTATCACCTTGTTCAGCTTCAGAAAATGGTTAAATTCCCTTTGCTCAGCTTCAGAACATGGTTAAACTATCACTTTGCTCAGCTTCAGAACAAGGTTAAACTATCACCTTGCTCAGCTTCAGAACATGGTTAAACTATCACCTTGCTCAGCTTCAGAACATGGTTAAACTATCACCTTGCTCAGCTTCAGAACATGGTTAAACTATCACCGTGCTCAGCTTCAGAACATGGTTAAACTATCACCTTGCTCAGCTTCAGAACATGGTTAAACTATCACCTTGCTCAGCTTCAGAACATGGTTAAATTCACTTTGATCCCATGGCTCTGTTACGTGTAACATTTCTCCAGTCCCAACTCACAGCTGTTCACCAAAACAAGTGGCAAGGTGTCCCTTTGGTTGTTTTTACACATCTCAGACTAGACATTTAAACATTATTCTAGAAGAGCTAGAAATTATGTTATATTCTTCTGTCAGAGACAGGGAGTTTACAACATCTCAGAGACTGGGAGTTTGCTTATCTCAGAGGATTCTCATGTATACGTTGGTTCCTGAGATATCAGAGAGTTACGGGCGTTGTGAGATTATCAGATTATCAAATCAAATCAAATCAAATCAAATCAAATTTTATTTGTCACATACACATGGTTAGCAGATGTTAATGCGCGTGTAGCGAAATGCTTGTGCTTCTAGTTCCGACAATGCAGTAATAACAAGTAATCTAACTAACAATTCCAAAACTACTGTCTTGTACACAGTGTAAGGGGATAAAGAATATGTACATAAGGATATATGAATGAGTGATGGTACAGAGCAGCATAGGCAAGATACAGTAGATGGTATCGGGTACAGTATGTACAAATGAGATGAGTATGTAAACAAAGTGGCATAGTATAGTATAAAGTGGCTAGTGATACATGTATTACATAAGGATACTGTCGATGATATAGAGTACAGTATATACGTATGCATATGAGATGAATAATGTAGGGTAAGTAACATTTATATAAGGTAGCATTGTTTAAAGTGGCTAGTGATATATTTACATCATTTCCCATCAATTCCCATTATTAAAGTGGCTGGAGTTGAGTCAGTGTCAGTGTGTTGGCAGCAGCCACTCAGTGTTAGTGGTGGCTGTTTAACAGTCTGATGGCCTTGAGATAGAAGCTGTTTTTCAGTCTGTCGGTCCCAGCTTTGATGCACCTGTACTGACCTCGCCTTCTGGATGATAGCGGGGTGAACAGGCAGTGGCTCGGGTGGTTGATGTCCTTGATGATCTTTATGGCCTTCCTGTGACATCGGGTGGTGTAGGTGTCCTGGAGGGCAGGTAGTTTGCCCCCGGTGATGCGTTGTGCAGACCTCACTACCCTCTGGAGAGCCTTACGGTTGAGGGCGGTGCAGTTGCCATACCAGGCGGTGATACAGCCCGCCAGGATGCTCTCGATTGTGCATCTGTAGAAGTTTGTGAGTGCTTTTGGTGACAAGCCGAATTTCTTCAGCCTCCTGAGGTTGAAGAGGCGCTGCTGCGCCTTCTTCACGATGCTGTCTGTGTGAGTGGACCAATTCAGTTTGTCTGTGATGTGTATGCCGAGGAACTTAAAAGTTGCTACCCTCTCCACTACTGTTCCATCGATGTGGATAGGGGGGTGTTCCCTCTGCTGTTTCCTGAAGTCCACAATCATCTCCTTAGTTTTGTTGACGTTGAGTGTGAGGTTGTTTTCCTGACACCACACTCCGAGGGCCCTCACCTCCTCCCTGTAGGCCGTCTCATCGTTGTTGGTAATCAAGCCTACCACTGTTGTGTCGTCCGCAAACTTGATGATTGAGTTGGAGGCGTGCGTGGCCACGCAGTCGTGGGTGAACAGGGAGTACAGGAGAGGGCTCAGAACGCAACCTTGTGGGGCCCCAGTGTTGAGGATCAGCGGGGAGGAGATGTTGTTGCCTACCCTCACCACCTGGGGGCGGCCCGTCAGGAAGTCCAGTACCCAGTTGCACAGGGCGGGGTCGAGACCCAGGGTCTCGAGCTTGATGACGAGCTTGGAGGGTACTATGGTGTTGAATGCCGAGCTGTAGTCGATGAACAGCATTCTCACATAGGTATTCCTCTTGTCCAGATGGGTTAGGGCAGTGTGCAGTGTGGTTGAGATTGCATCGTCTGTGGACCTATTTGGGCGGTAAGCAAATTGGAGTGGGTCTAGGGTGTCAGGTAGGGTGGAGGTGATATGGTCCTTGACTAGTCTCTCAAAGCACTTCATGATGACGGATGTGAGTGCTACGGGGCGGTAGTCATTTAGCTCAGTTACCTTAGCTTTCTTGGGAACAGGAACAATGGTGGCCCTCTTGAAGCATGTGGGAACAGCAGACTGGTATAGGGATTGATTGAATATGTCCGTAAACACACCGGCCAGCTGGTCTGCGCATGCTCTGAGGGCGCGGCTGGGGATGCCATCTGGGCCTGCAGCCTTGCGAGGGTTAACACGTTTAAATGTCTTACTCACCTCGGCTGCAGTGAAGGAGAGACCGCATGTTTTCGTTGCAGGCCGTGTCAGTGGCACTGTATTGTCCTCAAAGCGGGCAAAAAAGTTATTTAGTCTGCCTGGGAGCAAGACATCCTGGTCCGTGACTGGGCTGGGTTTCTTCCTGTAGTCCGTGATTGACTGTAGACCCTGCCACATGCCTCTTGTGTCTGAGCCGTTGAATTGGGATTCTACTTTGTCTCTGTACTGGCGCTTAGCTTGTTTGATAGCCTTGCGGAGGGAATAGCTACACTGTTTGTATTCGGTCATGTTACCAGACACCTTGCCCTGATTAAAAGCAGTGGTTCGCGCTTTCAGTTTCACACGAATGCTGCCATCAATCCACGGTTTCTGGTTAGGGAATGTTTTAATCGTTGCTATGGGAACGACATCTTCAACGCACGTTCTAATGAACTCGCACACCGAATCAGCGTATTCGTCAATGTTGTTATCTGACGCAATACGAAACATCTCCCAGTCCACGTGATGGAAGCAGTCTTGGAGTGTGGAGTCAGCTTGGTCGGACCAGCGTTGGACAGACCTCAGCGTGGGAGCCTCTTGTTTTAGTTTCTGTCTGTAGGCAGGGATCAACAAAATGGAGTCGTGGTCAGCTTTTCCGAAAGGGGGGCGGGGCAGGGCCTTATATGCGTCGCGGAAGTTAGAGTAGCAATGGTCCAAGGTCTTTCCTCCCCTGGTTGCGCAATCGATATGCTGATAAAATTTGGGGAGTCTTGTTTTCAGATTAGCCTTGTTAAAATCCCCAGCTACAATGAATGCAGCCTCCGGATAAATTGTTTCCAGTTTGCAGAGAGTTAAATAAAGTTCGTTCAGAGCCATCGATGTGTCTGCTTGGGGGGGATATATACGGCTGTGATTATAATCGAAGAGAATTCTCTTGGTAGATAATGCGGTCTACATTTGATTGTGAGGAATTCTAAATCAGGTGAACAGAAGGATTTGAGTTCCTGTATGTTTCTTTCATCGCACCATGTCACGTTAGTCATAAGGCATACGCCCCCGCCCCTCTTTTTACCAGAAAGATGTTTTTTCCTGTCTGCGCGATGCGTGGAGAAACCTTTTGGCTGCACCGCTTCGGATAGCGTCTCTCCAGTAAGCCACGTTTCCGTGAAGCAAAGAACGTTACAGTCTCTGATGTCCCTCTGGAATGCTACCCTTGCTCGGATTTCATCAACCTTGTTGTCAAGAGACTGGACATTGGCAAGAAGAATGCTAGGGAGTGGTGTGCGCTGTGCCCGTCTCCGGCGTCTGACCAGAAGACCGCCTCGTTTCCCTCTCTTTCGGAGTCGTTTTTTGGGGTCGCTGCATAGGATCCACTCCGTTGTCCTGTTTGTAAGGCAGAACACAGGATCCGCGTCGCGAAAAACATATTCTTGGTCGTACTGATGGTGAGTTGATGCTGATCTTATATTCAGTAGATCTTCTCGACTGTATGTAATGAAACCTAAGATGACCTGGGGTACTAATGTAAGAAATAACACGTAAAAAAACAAAAAACTGCATAGTTTCCTAGGAACGCGAAGCGAGGCGGCCATCTCTGTCGGCGCCGGAAGTAAAGTGTGTTATGTGTTAATCTGCGCAGTACGACTGCAGTAAAGACGAAATGACAACAGTGTTCTTTGTCCTGGCCTGCTGCCTGCTGATGACTCTTCAATCGACCCTGCAGACAGTCAGCTGGGAGGGAGTCTGACAGAACTCCTAAACAAATAACACAGCAAAGGTCAATTGCATCCCTGCAGCACCAAGAGAGAGAGAAAGAGTGAGAGAGACGGAGAGAGAGACAGAGCGAGAGGGAGGGAGAGAGAGAGAGAGAGAGACAGAGAGAGATGGAGCGAGAGGGAGGGAGAGAGAGAGACAGAGATGGAGTGAGAGAAAGAGAGAGAGACAGAGCGAGAGGGAGGGAGAGAGAGAGAGACAGAGAGAGAGAGATGGAGCGAGAGGGAGGGAGAGAGAGAGAGAGAGAGAGACAGAGAGAGATGGAGCGAGAGGGAGGGAGAGAGAGAGACAGAGAGAGATGGAGCGAGAGAAAGAGAGGGAGACAGAGCGAGAGGGAGGGAGAGAGAGAGAGACAGAGAGAGAGAGATGGAGCGAGAGGGAGGGAGGGAGAGAGAGAGAGAGACAGAGAGAGATGGAGCGAGAGGGAGGGAGAGAGAGAGACAGAGAGAGATGGAGCGAGAGAAAGAGAGAGAGAGACAGAGAGAGAGAGAGACAGTGAGAGAGAGAGAGACAGTGAGAGAGAGAGAGACGGAGACGGAGAGAGAGACAGAGAGAGAGAGAGAGAGGCGGAGACGGAGAGAGAGACAGAGCGAGAGAGAGAGAGAGAGAGAGAGGCAGGTGGAGCTGGAACAGGAGGTGAACACACTCCAGTCAGCACAAAAAAATCATCCAGCTCAACAACACTCCCTCAACCAGAGCTGGAGGTGGAGAGAGACATATCTGCACTCTGGACTGTAGTGAGACAACTTCAACAGGAGAAGGAGCAGGAGAAGAACAGAGCACTAGAGGAGAGGATCAGACTGCTGGAGGAGAAGGTGAGGGGGATGGCGTGTGACAGAGAACAACCCACTAGAGAGGTGGCCACCCCTGCAGAGAACCCAGCAGAACAGCCCACCTCAGCACCCGACAAAAGTCTCAACACCACAGCAGAACAGTCCACCCCAGACCCTGACCATAGAGTCGACATCACAGCAGAACAGTCCACCCCAGTCCCATGGCCTCGACATCACAGCAGGACAGACAAATGAAAAACCCCAATCCCAGGGGATCCACCCGCCTCTGAGCACCCCCCCCCCCCCCCCCCCCGTCCCCCCCCCCGTCAGCCACCCTGATAGCCCTCCTAACAACCCCTCCACACCCACTGAGGACAAACACAAGCCACAGATTGTACTCCTTATGGACTCAAACTGGAAATAAATCAAATGAATACATTCCAAAACGTAGTATCTTTCCCTGTGCCTCAAAACCAAATGTTTACCTGGCCCACCACTCCACCCTGAACAGCCTCTATGACCAGCTCCACCACTACAAGGCAGCAGTGCCCACCTTCGCCCGGACCCTAAAGGACATCGCCCTCAAACGCAGAACCAACACTTCATACAGGAGCAACAGATCAATAGACACCCGCCCAGACCAGCGAGACACTCTCCCAGACCTGCGGGACCCCCCCGGACCTACACGTAGAGGAGCCACGCCGAGAGGACCTACATCCAGACCACAGCACCACCAGCCACGTCCACATCCACACCCACACCCGCACCCCAAACCAACCATGCCCATACCCAATTTAGGCCCCCTCAGATCAGACCTATGCCCCTCCTGCCCACCCCATGCTCCCCACTCCTGCAAAGAGGGCCTCAACATGAAAGTCACACATACAGCCAGGCCGTAAGTAGGCAAACCCCCACTCTTACAAGAGCCCAAGTCAATGGCATGTACCAGACACTCAGCAGGCTCTGCTCACACTTACTGGTCTGAGGCCAAACCACACGACCAACAACATTGGACACTTTATGGATCACAAAGCCTTCACTATCTCATCCTGGAATATCCAAGGCCTGAGGTCATCTGCCTTTAGTCTAAGAGCAGGAACCTGGATTTCACAAATACAGACATTGTCATCCTACAAGAAACATGGTATAGAGGAGACGAACCCACTTGTTGCTCTCTAAGTTACAGAGAGCTGGTAGTCCCATCTACCAAACTACCAGGTGTGAAACAGGGAAGTGACTCAGGTGGTATGATAATTTGGTATAGAGTAGACCTAACTCACTCCATTAAATGAATCAAAACAGGAACATTTTACATTTGGCTAGAAATTAAAAAGGAAATGATCTCAACAGAGATAAATGTCCTCCTGTGTGCTACCTACAGTGCCTTGCGAAAGTATTCGGCCCCCTTGAACTTTGCGACCTTTTGCCACATTTCAGGCTTCAAACATAAAGATATAAAACTGTATTTTTTGTGAAGAATCAACAACAAGTGGGACACAATCATGAAGTGGAACGACATTTATTGGATATTTCAAACTTTTTTAACAAATCAAAAACTGAAAAATTGGGCGTGCAAAATTATTCAGCCCCCTTAAGTTAATACTTTGTAGTGCCACCTTTTGCTGCGATTACAGCTGTAAGTCGCTTGGGGTATGTCTCTATCAGTTTTGCACATCGAAAGAGTGCCACCTTTTTCCCATTCCTCCTTGCAAAACAGCTCGAGCTCAGTGAGGTTGGATGGAGAGCATTTGTGAACAGCAGTTTTCAGTTCTTTCCACAGATTCTCGATTGGATTCAGGTCTGGACTTTGACTTGGCCATTCTAACACCTGGATATGTTTATTTTTGAACCATTCCATTGTAGATTTTGCTTTATGTTTTGGATCATTGTCTTGTTGGAAGACAAATCTCCGTCCCAGTCTCAGGTCTTTTGCAGACTCCATCAGGTTTTCTTCCAGAATGGTCCTGTATTTGGCTCCATCCATCTTCCCATCAATTTTAACCATCTTCCCTGTCCCTGCTGAAGAAAAGCAGGCCCAAACCATGATGCTGCCACCACCATGTTTGACAGTGGGGATGGTGTGTTCAGCTGTGTTGCTTTTACGCCAAACATAACGTTTTGCATTGTTGCCAAAAAGTTCAATTTTGGTTTCATCTGACCAGAGCACCTTCTTCCACATGTTTGGTGTGTCTCCCAGGTGGCTTGTGGCAAACTTTAAACAACACTTTTTATGGATATCTTTAAGAAATGGCTTTCTTCTTGCCACTCTTCCAGGCCAGATTTGTGCAATATACGACTGATTGTTGTCCTATGGACAGAGTCTCCCACCTCAGCTGTAGATCTCTGCAGTTCATCCAGAGTGATCATGGGCCTCTTGGCTGCATCTCTGATCAGTCTTCTCCTTGTATGAGCTGAAAGTTTAGAGGGACGGCCAGGTCTTGGTAGATTTGCAGTGGTCTGATACTCCTTCCATTTCAATATTATCGCTTGCACAGTGCTCCTTGGGATGTTTAAAGCTTGGGAAATCTTTTTGTATCCAAATCCGGCTTTAAACTTCTTCACAACAGTATCTCGGACCTGCCTGGTGTGTTCCTTGTTCTTCATGATGCTCTCTGCGCTTTTAACGGACCTCTGAGACTATCACAGTGCAGGTGCATTTATACAGAGACTTGATTCCACACAGGTGGATTGTATTTATCATCATTAGTCATTTAGGTCAACATTGGATCATTCAGAGATCCTCACTGAACTTCTGGAGAGAGTTTGCTGCACTGAAAGTAAAGGGGCTGAATAATTTTGCACGCCCAATTTTTCAGTTTTTGATTTGTTAAAAAAGTTTGAAATATCCAATAAATGTCGTTCCACTTCATGATTGTGTCCCACTTGTTGTTTATTCTTCACAAAAAAATACAGTTTTATATCTTCATGTTTGAAGCCTGAAATTTGGCAAAAGGTCGCAAATTTCAAGGGGGCCGAATACTTTCGCAAGGCACTGTATATCCCCCCACTAGAATCCCCATATTTTAATGAAGACAGCTTCTCCATCCTGGAGGGGAAACCAATCATTTCCAGGCCCAGGGACATGTACTCGTCTGTGGTGATCTAAATACCAGAACTGGACAAGAACCTGACACCCTCAGCACACAGGGGGACAAACACCTACCTGGAGGTGACAGCATTCCCTCCCCCACATACCCTCCTCAGCACACAGAGGGAAAACACCTACCTGGAGGTGACAGCATTCCCTCCCCCACATACCCTCCTCAGCACACAGAGGGAAAACACCTACCTGGAGGTGACAGCATTCCCTCCCCCACATACCCTCCTCAGCACACAGGGGGAAAACACCTACCTGGAGGTGACAGCATTCCCTCCCCCACATACCCTCCTCAGCACACAGAGGGAAAACACCTACCTGGAGGTGACAGCATTCCCTCCCCCATATACCCTCCTCAGCACACAGGGGGAAAACACCTACCTGGAGGTGACAGCATTCCCTCCCCCATATACCCTCCTCAGCACACAGGGGGAAAACACCTACCTGGAGGTGACAGCATTCCCTCCCCCATATACCCTCCTCAGCATACAGAGGGAAAACACCTACCTGGAGGTGACAGCATTCCCTCCCCCACATACCCTCCTCAGCACACAGAGGGAAAACACCTACCTGGAGGTGACAGCATTCCCTCCCCCATATACCCTCCTCAGCACACAGAGGGAAAACACCTACCTGGAGGTGACAGCATTCCCTCCCCCACATACCCTCCTAAGCACACAGAGGGAAACACCTACCTGGAGGTGACAGCATTCCCTCCCCCATATACCCTCCTCAGCACACAGAGGGAAAACACCTACCTGGAGGTGACAGCATTCCCTCCCCCACATACCCTCCTCAGCATACAGAGGGAAAACACCTACCTGGAGGTGACAGCATTCCCTCCCCCATATACCCTCCTCAGCACACAGAGGGAAAACACCTACCTGGAGGTGACAGCATTCCCTCCCCCATATACCCTCCTCAGCACACAGAGGGAAAACACCTACCTGGAGGTGACAGCATTCCCTCCCCCACATACCCTCCTCAGCATACAGAGGGAAAACACCTACCTGGAGGTGACAGCATTCCCTCCCCCACATACCCTCCTCAGCACACAGAGGGAAAACACCTACCTGGAGGTGACAGCATTCCCTCCCCCATATACCCTCCTCAGCACACAGGGGGAAAACACCTACCTGGAGGTGACAGCATTCCCTCCCCCATATACCCTCCTCAGCACACAGAGGGAAACACCTACCTGGAGGTGACAGCATTCCCTCCCCCATATACCCTCCTCAGCACACAGAGGGAAAACACCTACCTGGAGGTGAAAGCATTCCCTCCCCCACATACCCTCCTCAGCACACAGAGGGACAACACCTACCTGGAGGTGACAGCATTCCCTCCCCCATATACCCTCCTCAGCATACAGAGGGAAAACACCTACCTGGAGGTGACAGCATTCCCTCCCCCACATACCCTCCTCAGCACACAGAGGGAAAACACCTACCTGGAGGTGACAGCATTCCCTCCCCCATATACCCTCCTCAGCACACAGAGGGAAAACACCTACCTGGAGGTGACAGCATTCCCTCCCCCACATACCCTCCTCAGCACACAGAGGGACAACACCTACCTGGAGGTGACAGCATTCCCTCCCCCACATACCCTCCTCAGCATACAGAGGGAAAACACCTACCTGGAGGTGACAGCATTCCCTCCCCCACATACCCTCCTCAGCATACAGAGGGACAACACCTACCTGGAGGTGACAGCATTCCCTCCCCCACATACCCTCCTCAGCACACAGAGGGACAACACCTACCTGGAGGTGACAGCATTCCCTCCCCCACATACCCTCCTCAGCAAACAGAGGGACAACACCTACCTGGAGGTGACAGCATTCCCTCCCCCACATACCCTCCTCAGCACACAGAGGGACAACACCTACCTGGAGGTGACAGCATTCCCTCCCCCACATACCCTCCTCAGCACAACTACGGCAACATCAACAAAGAAAAACGTGTCACAACTCCTGCAGCTCTGTTGCATTCTGGGTATGTACATAGTCAACGAACGGCTTCGAGGGGACTGCTATGGTAGGTACACCTATAGCTCATCTCTTGGCAGTAGTACTGTAGACTACTTTATCACTGACCTCAACCCAAAGTCTCTCAGAGCGTTCACAGTCAGCCCACTGACACCCCTATCAGACCACAGCAAAATCACAGTCTACTTGAACAGAGCAATACTCAATCATGAGGCATCAAAGCCAAAGGAACTGAATAATATTAAGAAAAGCTATAGATGGAAGGAAAGTAGTGTGGAAATCTACCCAAAAACATTTAGGCAACAACAAATTCAATCCCTTCTAGACAACTTCCTGGACAAAATGTTTCACTATAATAGTGAAAGTGTAAACTTGGCAGTAGAAAACCTAAATGGTATATTTGACCTCTCAGCTTCCCTATCAAATCTAAAAATGTCAAACAGAAAACCAAAGAAAATCAACAACAATTACAAATGGTTTGATGAAGATGCAAAAACCTAAGAAAGAAATTGAGAAACCTGTCCAACCAAAAACATAGAGACCCAGAAAACCTGAGTCTACGCCTTCACTATGGTGAATCACTAAAACAATACAGAAATACACTACGGAAAAAGAAGGAACAGCACGTCAGAAATCAGCTCAATGTAATTGATGAATCCATAGACTCTATCCATTTCTGGGAAAATTGGAAAAAACTAAAAAAACAACAACACAAATAATGATCTATCCAAAACGGAGATGTATGGGTAAACCACTTCTCCAATCTTTTTGTCCCTATAACAAAGAACAAACAGCAAAAACATATACATGATCAAATACAAATCTTAGAATCAACTATTAAAGACTACCAGAACACACTGGATTCTCCAATCACATTGACCCGAACTACAGGACAAAATACAAACCCTCCAACCCAAAAATGCCTGTGCTGTTGATGGTACACCGACTGAAATTATAAAATATACAGACCACAAATTCCAATTGGCTATACTTAAACTCTTTAACATTATCCTTAGCTCTGGCATCTTCCCCAATATTTCAAACCAAGGACTGATCACCCCAATCCACAAAAGTGGAGACAAATTTGACCCCAATAAGGATATGTATCAACAGCAACCTTGGGGAAATCCTCTGCATTATCATTAACAGCAGACATTTCCTCAGTAAAAACAATTTAGTGAGCAAATGTCAAATTGGCTTTCTTCCAAATGACCGTACAACAGACCACGTATTCACACTGCACACCCTAATTGACAAACAAACAAACCAAAACAAAGGCAAAGTCTTCTCATGCTTTGTTGATTTCAAACAAAGCATTCGACTCAATTTGGCATGAGGGTCTGCTATACAAACTGATGGTAAGTGGTGTTGGGGGAAAAACATATGACATTATACAAATCTATGTACACAAACAACAAGTGTGCGGTTAAATTTGGCAAAAAAACACACACATTTCTTTCCACGGGGCCGTGGGGTGAGACAGGGATGCAGCTTAAGCCCCACCCTCTTCAACATATATATCAACTAATTGGCGAGGGCACTAGAACAGTCTTCAGCACCCGGCCTCATCCTACTAGAAGCTGAAGTCAAATGTCTACTGTTTGCTGATGATCTGGTGCTTCTGTCCCCAACCAAGGAGGGCCTACAGCAGCACCTAGATCTTCTGCACAGATACTGGGGCCTGACAGTAAATCTCAGTAAGACCAAAATAATGGTGTTCCAAAAAAGGTCCAGTTGCCAAGACTACGTATACAAATTCCATCTAGACACTGTTGCCTCGGCCTAAACATCAGCGCCACAGGTAACTTCCACAAAGTTGTGAACGATCTGAGAGACAAGGCAAGAAGGGCCTTCTATGCCATCAAAGGCACATACAATTTGACATCCCAATTAGGATTTGGCTAAAAATACTTGAATCAGTTATAGAACCCATTGCCCTTTATGGTTGTGAGGTCTGGGGTTCACTCACCAACCAAGAATTCACAAAATGGGACAAACACCAAATTGAGACTCTGCATGCAGAATTCTGCAAAAAAAATCCCCTGTGTACAACGTAGAACACCAAATAATGCATGCAGAGCAGAATTAGTCCGATACCCGCTAATTATCAAAATCCATAAAAGAGCTGTTAAATTCTACAACCACCTAAAAGGAAGCAATTCCCAAACCTTCCATAACAAAGCCATCAGCTTTGAGAGATGAACCTGGAGAAGGGTCCCCTAAGATAGCTGGTCCTGGGGCTCTGTTAACAAACACAAACAGACCCCACAGAGCCCCAGGACAGCAGCACAATTAGACCCAACCAAATCCTGAGAAAACAAAAAGATAATTACTTGACACATTGGAAAGAATTAACAAAAAAACAGAGCAAACTAGAATGCTATTTGGCCCTAAACAGAGAGTACACAGTGGCAGAATACCTGACCACTGTGACTGACCCAAACTTAAGGAAAGCTTTAACTATGTACAGACTCAGTGAGCATAGCCTTGCTATTGAGAAAGGCCGCCGTAGGCAGACATGGCTCTCAAGAGAAGACAGGCTATGTGCTCACTGCCCACAAAATGAGTTGGAAACTGAGCTGAACTTCCTAACCTCCTGCCAAATGTATGACCATAGAGACACATATTTCCCACAGATTACACAGATCCACAAAGAATTTGAAAACAAACACAATTTTGATAAACTCCCATATCTACTGGGTGAAATACCACGGTGTGCCATCACAGCAGCAAGATTTGTGACCTGTTGCCACAAGAAAAGGTCAACCAGTGAAGAACAAACACCATTGTAAATACAAATCCATTAGTATGTTTATTTATTTTCCCTTTTGTACTTTAACTATTTGCACATCATTACAACACTATATATAGACATAATATGACATTTGAAATCAAATCAGAATCATCTAGAATGTCATTGTAGAGTTACGATTTCCCTCCACTGGAACTAAGGGGCCTAGCCCGAACCATGAAAAACAGCCCCAGACCATTATTCCTCCTCCACCAAACTTTACAGTTAGTACTATGTATACGGGCAGGTAGCATTCTCCTGGCATCCGCCAAACCCAGATTAGTCCGTTGAACTGTCAGATGGTGAAGTGTGATGGAAACCCATTTCATGAAGCTCCTGACGAACAGTTATTGTGCTGACGTTGCTTCCAGAGGCAGTTTGTAACTCGGAAGTGAGTGTTGCAACCGAGGACAGATTATTTTTACGCGCTATGTGCTTCAGCACTCGCCGGTCCCGTTCAGTGAGCTTACAGTGCGTGGCCTACCACTTCGCGGCTGAGCCGTTCTCGCTCCTAGTCGTTTCCACTTCACAAAAAGAGCATGTACAGTTGACCTTTGGCAGCTCTAGCTGGGCAGAAATTTGACGAACATTTCTCTCTCACTCCATTCCTCTCTCTCTCTCTGTCTCTACACTCTCTCTCGATCTGTCTCTCTCTCTCCCTCCCTGTCTCTACTCTCTCTCTCCCTCTGTCTGTTATCTCTCTCTCCCTTGCTGTCTCTACTCTCTCTCCCTCTCTGTCTCTACTCTCTCTCTCCCTCTCCGTCTCTACCCTCTCTCTGTCTCTGCTCTCTCTCTCTCTCTCTACCTCTCTCTCTCTCTCTCTCTACTCTCTCTCTGTGTCTCTCTCTACTCTCTCTCTCTCTCTCTCTCTCTCTCTCTCTCTCTCTCTCTCTCTCTCTCTCTCTCTCTCTCTCTCTCTCTCTCTCTCTCTCTCTCTCTCTCTCTCTCTCTCTGTGTCTCTACTCTCTCTCTCTCTCTCTCTACTCTCTCTCTCTGTGTCCCTGTCTCTCTCTCTCTCTCTCTTCACTCAGATAGAGTAGTGTTGACACTAACCCAGCTGAAGGATTTGTGCTTCTTGAATTTATCCGTCCCAGGAGTGTGACAAGATCACTGACATCTCCCCCAAAATATGTCCCACTAAGCACACATTGCATTGGCACGAATTCCTCACTTTTCACTGCGTGTGCGTTTTAGCGATTCAAGCACTTTCAGTTGGGAAATGAATTTGATTCAAGGCCTGAACTGTGCCCATAGATTCTAACATTCTGAGTATGTCCATTCTGTGAAGGTCTGTGTTCACAGTGCAGTTTGCAACGGTCACATTTTTGGGGGATGATTGATTGATAAGAGAATCGTGTCTCAGGTCAGATTTTGTAGTCGGTGTTACTCAATGCCAATCAAAGTTCAAATTGCACGAAACACCAACATGAGGTGACAGACAGAGCTTTGTCTTCTAAGCATGTTGACGTCAGAACTTAGAACTCATAATTCAGAACTTAAAACTCAGAACATAGAACTTGTTTTATTGTTTTATGGATTGTCTGTATTGTGAATACTTAAATCCTAGAATTCAAACATGTGTTCTTGCACATTTAACTTGTCAAATCAATATGATTGCATGTTTTTTGTTTCAAAATACAATACATCCCTTTGCATAACGCATGGATTGTTCTGGAAGACATACACTATAAATACAAAAGTATGTGGACACCCCTTCAAATGAGTGTATTCAGCTATTTCAACCACACCCATTACTGACAGTGTCAAACCCTGATCTGTTTCACCTGTCCTTGTGCTTGTCTCCACCCCCTCCAGGTGTCACCCATCTTCCCCATTATCCCCTGGGTACTTATACCCGTGTTCTCTGTTTGTCTGTTGCCAGTTTGTCTTGTTTGTCAAGTCAACCAGCATTTTGTCTCAGCTCCTGCTTTTCCCCAGTTTCTCTTTATCTTGCCCTCCTGGTTTTGACCCTTGTCTGTCCTGACTCTGAGCCCGCCTGCCTGACCTCTCTGTCTGCTCCTGAGGCTGCCTGCCGTCCTTTACCGTTGCCCACTACTCTGGATTTTCTACCCCTGCCTGGCTTGACCTGTCGTTTGCCTGCCCCTATTGCTGTAATAAACATTTCTACTTCAACACATTCTTCTATGCTCGCTTCGAGGCAAATAACACTGAAACATGCATGAGAGCACCAGCTGTACTGGAAGACTGTGTGATCACCCTCTCCGCAGCCGATGTGAGTAAGACCTTTAGACAGGTCAACATTCACAAGGCCACAGGGCCAGATGGATTACCAGGACGTGTACTCCGAGTATGCGCTGACCAACAAGCAAGTGTCTTCACTGACATTTTTAATCTCTCTCTGTCTGAGTCTGTAATACCAACATGTTTTAAGCAGACCACCATAGTGCGTGTGCTCAAGAACACTAAGGTAACCTACCCTAAATGACTACCGACCCGTAGTACTCACATCTGTAGCCATGAAGTGCTTTGAAACGCTGGTCATGGCTCACATCAACACCATCATCCCAGAAACCCTAGACCCACTCTAATTTGCATACCGCCCCAACAGATCCACAGATGGTGCAATCTCTATTGCGCTCCACATTGTCCTTTCCCACCTGGACAAAAGGAACACCTATGTGAGAATGCTATTCATTGACTACAGCTCAGCGTTCAACACCAAAGTGTCCTCAAAGCTCATCAATAAGCTAAGGACCCTGGGACTAAACACCTCCCTCTGCAACTGGATCCTGGACTTCCTGACGGGCCGCCCCCAGGTGGTAAGGCTAGGTAACAACACATCCGCCATGCTGATCCTCAACACGGGGGCCCTTCAGGACTGCGTGCTCAGCCCCCTCCTTTACTCCCTGTTCACTCATGACTGCACGGCCAAGCACGACTCCAACACCATCATTCAATTTGCCGATGACAAAACAGCCTGATCACCGACAACAGCGAAACAGCCTATAGGGAGGAGGTCAGAAACCTGGCCGTGTGATGCCAGGACAACAACCTCTCCCTCAACGTGATCAAGACGAAGGAGATGATTGTGGACTACAGGAAAAGGAGGACCGAGCACGCCCCCATTCTCATCGACGGGGCTGCAGTGGAGCAGGTTGAGAGCTTCAGGTTTCTTGGTCTCCACATTACCAACAAACTAAGATGGTCCAAGCACACCATGACAGTCGTGAAGAAGGCACAACAAAGCCTATTCCACCTCAGGAGACTGAAAAGATTTGGCATGTGTCCCCAGATCCTCAAAAGGTTCTACAGCTGCACCATCGAGAGCATCCTGACTGGTTGCATCACTGCCTGGTGTGGGAACTGCTCGGCCTCCGACCGCAAGGCACTACAGAGGGCATTGCGAACGGCCCAGTACATCACTGGGGCCAAGCTTCCTGCCACCCAGGACCTCTATACCAGGCGGTGTCAGAGGAAGGCCCTAAAAATTGTCAAAGACTCCAGCCACCCTCGTCATAGACTGTTCTCTCTGCTACCACACAACAATTGGTACCGGAGTGCCAAGTCTAGGTCCAAGAGGCTTCTAAACGGCTTCTACCCCCAAGCCATAAGACTCCTGAACATCTAGTGAAATGGCTACCCAGGCTATTTGCATTTGATTTGTAAAGCTTGCTGCTATTGGACTCTGGAGCAGTGGAAACGTGTTCTCTGGAGTGAAGAATCACGCTTCACCATCTGGCAGTCCGGCGGACGAATATGGGTTTGGCAGATGCCAGGAGAACGCTTTGCTGCCCGAATGCATAGTGCCAACTGTAAAGTTTGGTGGAGGAGGAATAATGGTCTGGGTGCGTTTTTTCATGGTTCGGGCTAAGCCCCTTAGTTCCAGTGAAGGGAAATCTTAACTCTACAGCATACAATGACATTCTGGAGGATTCTGCACTTCCAAATTTGGGGCAACAGTTTGGGGCACATAGCCGTGATCTCAACCCCATTGAACACCTTTGGGATGAATTGGAACACCGACTGCAGTGCCTGACCTCTTGTGGCTGAATGAAAGCAAGTCCCCACAGCAATGTTCCAACATCTAGTGGAAAGCCTTCTCAGAAGGCTGTTATAGCAGCAAAGGGGGGGACCAACTCCATGTTAATACCCATGAGTTTGGAATGAGATGTTCGATGAGCAGGTGTCCACATATTTTCCGTCCTGTAGTGTACTTTCATCCATGTTGTTTGAATATAGGTGAAAGGTCAAGGAAGGTTCCCTTTGAGAAACACAGATAACAGTATGTTCCATCTCCAGACTCTATTCTGAATGTGGAACACTGCAATCCAGATGACAGAGTCGGTGAGTCAGACGGAAAGGCAGGACCTTTGGTTTGCCTGACCCGGTTCTAAACCCGGTTCTAAACACTGTTCTCTCTCTGCGGTCTGTTCTCCTCGTGATTTCTTCATGACCAGGCTCTTATGCAGATGTGATGACTCACACGGTTTCTCACTCACGCTTTCATGATGCACACATTCCAGGAATCAATTCAATTCAGTCAACTTTATTGACATGGAGAGTTAAATGACTTACCTTGTCAAAGTATACATATAACAGAAAGGTGGGACCAACAGCAACAATAATAGCAGTAGTGGATATGGGATAACCATTAACAGCAACTACAACGACAATATTAAATCTATACAGTCAGTGTGTGCTCAGTCATAAAAAATCCCCTAGTCCCTAGATGTGTTAGTTAGTAGTGCTTTGGTGTGTGCGTGTGCGTGTGTGTGTGCGTTGGGGGGGGGGGGGGGGGGGGGGGGGGGGGGTGATGAGGAAGGTAAGGAATAACTATGTCGCCCCTTAGCACTAGTCTCAGGTCAGATTGACAGTTCCTCCCCTAATGGTTATGGCAAGAATAGATACTAGATACTAGATACTAGATCTGTGTCTAAGGGCAACTTTTCTTATCATTTATGAAGAGGACTTTCTATCTTTACTCCCCCCCTTCAACCCCCACCCTTCAACTTCCCCCATAATTATTCAACCTCCCCCTCACCCTTCAACCTCCCCTCCCCCATCACGCTTCAACCTCCCCCTCACCCTTCAACCTCCCCTCCCCCTCACCCTTCAACCTCCCCTCCACATCATTATTCAACCTCCCCCCTTCCACCTCCCCTTCGACCCCCCCTCACCTTTCAACCTCCCCTCCCCCTCACCTTTCAACCTCCCCTCCCCCTCACCCTTCAACCTCCCCCTCCCCCTTCAACTTCCCCTTCCCCATCACCCTTCAACCCCCCCTCACCCTTCAACCTCCCCTCCCCATCATTATTCAACCCCCCCCCACCCTTCAACTTCCCCCTCGCCCTTCAACCTCCCCTCCCCATCATTATTCAACCTCTCCCTTCCACCTCCCCTTCGACCCCCCCCTCACTTTCACACCCATGCCAGCAGTGCTGTATTGCAGGTGTGTGTGTGTGTGTGTGTGTGTGTGTGTGTGTGTGTGTGTGTGTGTGTGTGTGTGTGTGTGTGTGTGTGTGTGTGTGTGTGTGTGTGTGTGTGTGTGTGTGTGTGTGTGTGTGTGTGTGTGTGTGTGTGTGTGTGTGTGCGTGCGTGTGTGTGTGTGTGTGTGTGTGCGTGCGTGTGTGTGTACGTGCGTTTGTGTCTGGACTGCTGTACTGTTCTGTTGACTCACGGTTTAGGGCCCCGTCTAGAGAAAAGCTGATCAGAACGATCTTCAAACTTTGAACAAACACGTGATGAGAGAGAGAGAGAGAGAGAGAGAGAGAGAGAGACAGAGAGAGAGAGACAGAGAGAGAGAGAGAGAGAGAGAGAGAGACAGCGAGAGAGAGAGACAGCGAGAGAGAGAGACAGAGAGACAGAGAGATAGAGAGAGACAGTGAGAGAGAGAGAGACAGTGAGAGAGAGAGAGACAGAGAGAGAGAGAGACAGTGAGAGAGAGAGAGAGAGACAGAGAGAGAGAGAGAGGCAGCGAGAGACAGAGAGACAGTGAGAGAGAGAGAGACAGAGAGAGAGAGAGACACAGAGAGAGAGAGACAGCGAAAGAGAGAGACAGAGAGAGAGAGAGAGAGAGAGACAGAGAGAGAGAGAGAGAGAGAGAGAGAGAGACAGAGAGAGAGAGAGAGAGAGAGAGGGAAGGGGGACTATAAAGAGGAAGGGACAATCTACTTCTGTAGAGAGAAGAGAGATCCCACCAGAGCTCCAGTTACTGAGGACACAGTACAATACGTGTTTTCAAAGTTCTGTCTATCTACTCTACTTCTGTCTTTCTGAATCATCTGACTCCAAGCTACTCCAACATGCAGGACCGTCAACACTACTTCATGATAGCCTTCACATGGTTCCTGGTGTTTCTGGTGCTCGGTCCGCAGGTAAGACCAAGCCTTTATTTGACAGTTTCTTCATTTGTGAAATATCTTTGGACACAGTCAACGTGAACATGCAACCTCAAACAATACGGGGTCCATACGAGGAACTTGCAAATGTGGAAAGAATTGAAAAATGTGTCAGCAGTGGAAGTTCCTCACAATCTCAGGAGTTACTTCCGTTTAAATGGAAAATGCATATTTACTGCGAGAAATATTGAGTGAGATTTCATTTGTCATCTTTTTTTGTTTGTTTTCTATTTATTTTGTATTTTATAAGTCGGGAACAACGATAGCTCATTGATTTGTCTATCAGGTGTCTCTGCCTGCCCTGTTCCCTCCCTAGACGTTCTACAGAACTTTGGAACAGCCCTTTAGAATCATTTGAAAATAAAAGCCCATTATATATGTTTAGCATTGCTGCATACCATTGCTGTGTGTTAGTACCGTACAATATAACCACCTCAAACAGATAATGAATGTCAAGAATTTCACTGAATAGTTTGATGTTATGTGATTTTTATATTTTTTTTATCCGAGCGAGCATACTGCCACTGGGCATTCATAATGTTTATGTATGATATATGTACTTAGCTCTACCTTTGTCTTTAACTGTATGTCTGTACCGTTGGATCTCTCTTCATTGATTATATCTGTTCAATCAGGCGTCTGCCAGCCCTGTTCCATCTGTGGATGTCCCGCCCAGCTCTGGTCATCTCCAGCCTGAAGGTCAGAGGGCACTGAAGCGGATGGCTCGTATGACCCCGTTGTGGAGGACCATGGGTACTAAACCCTACGGGGCGTACTGTCTTAACAACTATGAGTGCTCCACTGGGATCTGCAGGTAATGTATCTGTCACACACACCTGGGCACCTGGGCAACACACCTGGGCAACACACCTGGGCAACACACCTGGGCAACACACCTGGGCAACACACCTGGGCAACACACCTGGGCAACACACCTGGGCAACACACCTGGGCAACACACCTATGTCACAACTAATTGTTACAGTGCAAAGCCACACTGCTACATCAACAGCACCACATTGTTGACTTGACCTTGTCTTATTTGGCTCCCAGTTCCATGTATGAACGTAGATTGTTGCCCTTTCGTCTAGTCTTGCTTTGTGAAACAAGGGGTTAATGTGTGAAACAGAGGGTTAATGTCTCATTAAGATCCCGTTGACTAGCTTTTCATTTAATACAGCTGAACAAAACACCAACATGTTGCTGATTCATTCTAAAACAAAATGTATCTACTGCCCCCCCCCTCTCTCTCTCTCTCAAACCCCTCTCTTTCCTTTCCTTCCCCCTCTCTCTCCCTCTCTTTCTCTCTCTCTCAACCTCCTCTCTTTCCTCTCCTTCCCCCTCTCTCTCTTTCTCTCTTTCACTCCCCCCTCCCTCTCCTCTCCTCTCCTCTCCTCTCCTCTCCTCTCCAGGGGTGGCCACTGCATGTTCAGCCAACCCATCAAGTCGTAGAAGAGAAGACGGAGGAACGCTCCCAACATTTTTCCCAATCTGTTCTCCATGGTCATACCCTCCCTCTCCTCTACATAGCCAAACATGCAGACATTATGTGGCTTGACATCTATCTATGCAAAACAACCTCTGTATTCATAATGTATAGCTGAAGTATGAGAAGGGTTAACATATCTCAAAGGAAGGGTTAAGGTATACCTAAAATATATATATATTCCTGAAGATTTTGCTTAGGCAAAGGGGATTGCTATATTTTACTCTATCTTTCTGACTTTACCAAAGTAAGCAGATGACATGATGATAAGGGTAAGATTTAGCCTAATATTACAGGTTAAAGCATCTTTAACAAACCCCTTATTGAGATGTTCCTAAGAATGTATCGTCCTTTAGGATTTTCCTTAGGCAAAAGGTTGGGTTACGTTTTTAGGAAAAATAATTCCAAAAGGGTTCTTCGGGTGTCTCCGTAGGAGAACCCTTTCTGGTTTCAGGTAGAAAGGGTTCTCCTATGAGGACAGCCAAAGAACCCTTCTGGGTTCTAGATAACGCATTTTTTGTTCTAAGAGTGAAGATGTGATATTGAATGCTAGCTTTTGGACCGTACCAAGGGGAACAGCATGTAAATGTGACAGACACATGGATTTTTGGTTATAAGGTTTCCAATATTTCTACTAATATTTCATACAGGGTGCTGGCCAGAGACAAAACAGTAGCTAGGCGCCTAAACATAGTCATTCAAAGTGCTTCACCAAATGTTAACAGTCAACACACTCACATTCAACGTAATGGTGACTATATTCGCTTTGCCATCGAGGAATTTATCCTCCAACTATATCTGTCGTGCAGTATCTGTTCAATCGGATTAGATGACGTGGCCTTTTTTTAAAAATCAGAATCAGATACATTTTCATGGTACATGCATGATACTTTGATCATACTTGATAGTGACGTGGAGAGATAGGCAATGTCATAACGTCAGACTTTGGAACTTTGTGTTGCGGGTAAAAAATATACAACAAAAAAACGAGAGTGAAAAAGGGGAAAGGGAGAACGAGAGAGAGAGAAACCGTAGTGTCATTGAACCAGAGGTAGAGGGGGAGAGAAAGAGATAGATAGATAGATAGAGAGTGAGAGTGAGAACAGATATGGAGCAATGGTTATGTGTAATGATTGACCTCACCTTTGACCTCTCGGCCAGATGTTTTATGCATATAGAGATGTACTAGAGAGCTCGTCTCCTGTCTTTGCAATGGCCTTTGGTCCAAGTGCTCTCTATCCAACTTCATGTTTATGCATGCTCACTTTTTTCTACTTTTTATATATAGAAACATATTTAAATCGTTTTCGTATATGTATTTACTGTATGTATGTAATTAAACAAGTATTTATATCGTAGTCAGTATTTTGTGAGATTACAACTAGTCTCAAGGTTGGGAATTATGTTTAAGCCTGTGGTCTGATGAACAGCATCAAAATTATATATTTTTTATTAAGATTTCTTATTTATACCATTCGTTATCATTCGTACTCATTTGAACAAAATGTCATTAAAATATCCTATTCATTGTAATATACTTCCTCAAACTACATGGTTGCCATAGATACCAACGTATATCAATCTCCTCTGGTCACAAAACAATGTGCAATATTAAATAAAGAGTATTCTTAAATGACCCCTGAGGCAGATTTTCTTTGTCTTTATAAGCCCCTTTTCAGTGTGTCTACCACGGTCTACTAATATCAGTCTCTTAATATTCTTGTATTTTCATAACGCAAACTTTGGAAATGAAGAATAGACGTTGTTTACATATTTGTGATTTTTTGTTGTTGTACAGATGTAGGATCTTAATTTGACCGGTATTGTCACAGCAAAATAATCCTTCAGCAACGGGATTTGAGTCCATAAACTTGCTTGATTGGCAGTTAGGCTATTAGCTGGCCAACGTAGACTACATGAAAAGTGCAATACTGATAATGTAACTGTGAGTTCATGTGGATTTTCAGTGAATTTACATGAGTCATGAAGCTCATCTGCATTTCCTGCAGTGCAGGACGAGAGGTCAAATTAAGATCCGACAACTGTACAAGATGAACCAAACTGTAAAACTCAACTGTCGACATACTTCTGGCTTTGAGCATGCATCACACATACTATTTTTTCCGAAAAAGAATTTCCAAGTCAGTTAGAAAATACAAAGATTTTAAATGAGGTGCTACAAAACCAATAAAAGTACAGCGAACAGAAATACATTTGACTTTAGTTCTCTAACCAAACTGCATTGCAGGGTATATTAAACGCAGTTCATCATGATCTATTTTGGCATAGAGAAATAATGACTATGTGCAACCCATATGGTTTCATAAACATGTACAGCGTAGGTATTTGGGATTGCTACAGATGTAGAATCTTAATTAGACCTTTTTTGTCACAGCAAAATAATCCTGCAGCAACAGGACTTGAACGTTTAGTCCATAATGTTGCTTGATTGGTGGTTAGGCTATTGGTTGGCAAAAAGCAGACTACATGATGCAATACTAAGTGCAATATTCTTAGTATAACCGTGCGCTAGTGTGGGTTTTCATTAAATGTATATAATCACAAAGCTCATCAGCAGGAAAATTCTCAGCAAGAAAATAGTGATCAAATTAAGATCCTACATCTGCAGGTCTAAAGTTTCTTGCACAATGTCAGGGTCAGCCAAGTATGTATCATAGAGAGAGATAGAATAGTAGAGA
>NC_092155.1:10164093-10299093 GCF_045791955.1 Oncorhynchus clarkii lewisi | reverse complement strand
TCCTCCAGCATCTTCACAAGGTCCTTTGCTGTTGTTCTGGGATTGATTTGCACTTTTTGAACCAAAGTACGTTCATCTCGAGCAGACAGAACGCGTCTCCTTCCTGAGCGGTATGTCGACTGCGTGGTCCCATGGTGTTTATACTTGCGTACTATTGTTTGTACAGATGAACGTGGTACCTTCAGGCGTTTGGAAATTGCTCCTAAGGATGAACCAGACCTGTGGAGGTTTTACAAATTTTTTCTCAGGTCTTGGCTGATTTCTTTTGATTTTTCCATGATGTCCAGCAGAGAGGCACTGGGTTTGAAGGTAGGCCTTGAAATACATCCACAGGTACACCTCAAATTGACTCAAATTATGTCATTAGCCTATCAGAAGCTTCTAAAGCCATGACCACATTTTCTAGAATTTTCCAAGCTGTTTAAAGTCACAGTCAACTCAGTGTATGCAAACTTATAAGTTATAAATTATAAGTGAAATAATCTGTCTGTAAACAATTGTTGGAAAAATGACTTGTGTCATGCACAAAGTAGATGTCCTAACCGACTTGCCAAAACTATAGTTTGTTAACAAGAAATCTGTGGAGTGGTTGAAAAACGAGTTTTAATGACTCCAACCTAAGTGTATGTAAACTAGTTTTAATGACTCCAACCTAAGTGTATGTAAACTAGTTTTAATGACTCCAACCTAAGTGTATGTAAACTAGTTTTAATGACTCCAACCTAAGTGTATGTAAACTTCAGACTTCAACTGTATGTACTGTATTCTCGTCAAGGCTTATCCTATTCAACTATTGCTGTACATTGGCTATTCTTCAGATATGCTACATATTCTATCCATCTACTGTCCATATTGTCTACACATCCCATCACACACATTATACAGTGGGGCAAAAAAGTATTTAGTCAGCCACCAATTGTGCAAGTTCTCCCACTTAAAAAGACGAGAAAGGCCTGTAATTTTCATCATAGGTAGACTTCAACTATGACAGACAAAATGAGAAAAACATATGCAGAAAATCACATTATAGGATTTTTAATGAATTTATTTGCAAATTATGGTGGAAAATAAGTATTTGGTCACCTACAAACAAGCAAGATTTCTGGCTCTCACAGACCTGTAACTTCTTCTTTAAGAGGCTCCTCTGTCCTCCACTCGTTACCTGTATTAATGGCACCTGTTTCTACTTGTTATCAGTATAAAAGACACCTATATATTTATAAAATGGGTTGGTCTAATCCCTGAATGCTGATTGGTTACAAGCGCATTCCAGCCGGTGTCTATTCCACAAGTTACCACCGGAACAGCCCTATGACGTTAAAATGCCTATTTACTCTGTCCCGTCTGACTGAGCAATCCACTGTCTCATCAGCCCAGCCAGGCAATTTATAAACTTGATCTCCACTATAAAAAGCATCTAGACATTATCTCACATTTCTTTTAGACTAACATTTAGTTTTCAACAGCGGAGGTTTGTATAAACCTTGCTGTCTGTCTCTTCGCCATTTGCAATATTGTTTCAACATTCAAATTCAGTCTCCAGCTGTCTCATAGTAATGCATTTGTACAGCAAAGAAGAGAAAGACAGTCAGGCAACGTTTCTCAACCTGTCGAAATCATTCATCTGGCATCATTTTAATGGATATATACAAAGAAATGTATGGAAGGTCAAAATAGTATAAATACATTCATTAAAATAACCTTTTTAATGAAAGTATGCCAATCATTATTTGAACAAACCTTATTGCTACTATAAACTCTTTACCAGCTTAATTAGAGCAGTAAAAAATATGTTTTGTCATACTGGTGGTATACCATCTGATATACCACGGCTGTCAGCCAATAGGCATTCAAGGCTTGAACCACCCAGTTTAAAAATATATATTTACCACGGCTAAAAAATACTAATGGCTGTTTCCAGGCACTCCGCGTTGCGCATAAGAACAGCCCTTAGCCGTGGCTACTTTGAAGAATCTCAAATATAAAATCTATATGGATTTGTTTAACACTTTTTTTGGTTACTACGTGATTCCATATGTGTTATTTAATAGTTTTGATGTCTTCACTATTATTATACAACGTAGAAAACAGTAAAAATAAACGTTTGTCTGGTACTGTGTCGTAAAACAATCGACGCTCCAGTCCCACTGTCCTTGCAGACACCTAAAAACAAAATAGTTCCCTACATATCTCCAATAACACGCCTCAAATCTCCCAGTGACTATACCATAATTATATCTTTATAAATTACGGATACATTATTTTGGGTTATTGTTTCAGTTGTCAGTTTGATTGTGTAATAGTTTGAATAGTTTTGTACTCTTCCTGGTTTTAGTTCGCACCATGTTACATTAGTTAAGAGGTTATTTTTTCTCTCTGCAGAAACTCGCTGTCTGAAGAATTCGACAGCAACAAAGGCGATACAGTCGAAACACAGAGCGGGTTGTGTATGGTTTCTCTGCGTGTACCAGGTTGATTCGTGGAACTTCTTGGTTGGAACAGCTGATGGTGTTTGTTTTTTTCAGGACGATATCGGATTTCAGCCTACAGTGTTAATTATGTTACAGCCATAGCTCGCTCATCGATACCAGGACGTTTGGAGGCGGTGCAGCGATAGTAGACCACTACTGTAACATTTGTAACTTAACGTTTCCTATCACCTCTCAACTTCGTCTTGTCTTGTTCGTCGTGTCAAACAATAGAGATATTTGTGAAGTAGGCTAATGCCGAAGCGAGTCTCGGGGAGAACTCAAAGCTTCCTTTTCTCTGCTCAACCACGGATACGGACGAGTATCATCAACCCAACAACATGAGAAGTCGAAGCAACTCGGGAGTGAAACTGGACAACTATGCCCGGATAGTGCATCAAACTATACTCCGACATCAAGTGAGGGTTGTTTATGTGTTGTCCCTTCTGCTAACGCTATATTTTTTAGGGCCATCCATTCTGACCTCTAAACTAACCTACTGTCTGTGGCGTTGGGACATGTTGACTGTTGCACACACCAGCTTGCAGAACATTCATGTTTACATAGCGTGATCCTTGGTTTTAGAGAAATCTCACAAAAGCTCCCTTTGAAACGACGTATCACTTATTCTTATTTATTTCTCTCTCTCAATTCCATTTCAATTTAAGGGCTTCATTGGCATGGGAAACGTATGTTTACATTGCCAAAGCAAGTGAAATAGATTATAAACAAAAATTAAATAAACAATAAAATATTAAGAGTAAATATTACTCTAACAGAAGTTCCAAAAGATTAAAGACATTTCAAATGTTATATTATGTCTATATACAGTGTTGTAACTATGTGCAAATAGTTCAAAAATAAACAAACATAAATATGGGTTGTATTTACAATGTCGTTTGTTCTTCACTGGTTGCCCTTTTCTTGTGGCAACAGGTCACATATCTTGCTGCTGTGATGGAACACTGTGGCATTTAAAAAATAAAAACATTTGATTTTACATTTATTTAACTAGGAAAGTCAGCGAAGAACAAATTCTTATTTACAATGACGGTCTATTTCACGCAATAGATATGGGTGTTTATCAACTTTTTTTGTTGTTTTTTTCTTTTTTTTGTGGATCTGTGTAATCTGAGGGAAATATGTGTCTCTAATATGGTTATACATTTGGCAGGAGGTTAGGAAGTGCAGCTTAGTTTCCACCTCATTTTGTGGGCAGTGTGCACACAGCCTGTCTTCTTTTGAGAGCCAGGTCTGCCTACGGCGGCCTTTCTCAATAGCAAGGCTATGCTCACCGAGTCTGTACATAGTCAAAGCTTTCCTTATTTTCGGGTCAGTCACAGTGGTCAGGTATTCTGCCACTGTGTACTCTCTGTTTAGGGCCAAATAGCATTCTAGTTTGCTTACTTTTTTCGTAAATTCTTTCCAATGTATCAAGTAATCACCTGTTTTGTAAGATTCCAAGATGGTGGACTGAACACAGCGGTGCAGATCGTCTCAAGATAAAAACGTAATATTCAATATCTGTAAGTTAGACTACAGTGGGGCAAAAAAGTATTTAGTCATCCACCAATTGCTCAAGTTCTCCCACTTAAAAAGATGAGAGAGTCCTGTAATTTTCATCATAGGTACACTTCGACTATGACAGACAAAATGGAGAAAAAAAAATCCAGAAAATCACATTGTAGGGTTTTTAATGAATTTATTTGCAAATTATGGTGGAAAATAAGTATTTGGTCACCTACGAACAAGCAAGATTTCTGGGGTTAAAATTATCACAAGAACGGTGGGCAAAAATCCCAGAACCACACGGGGGGACCTAGTGAATAACCTGCAGAGAGCTGGGACCAAAGTAACAAAGCCTACCATCAGTAACACACTACGCCGCCAGGGACTCAAATCCTGCAGTGCCAGACGTGTCCCCCTGCTTAAGCCAGTACATGTCCAGGCCCGTCTGAAGTTTGCTAGAGAGCATTTGGATGATCCAGAAGAAGATTGAGAGAATGTCATATGGTCAGATGAAACCAAAATATAACTTTTTGGTAAAAACTCAACTTGTCGTGTTTGGAGGACAAAGAATGCTGAGTTGCATCCAAAGTACACCATACCTACTGTGAAGCATGGGGGTGGAAACATCATGCTTTGGGGCTGTTTTTCTGCAAAGGGACCAGGACGACTGATCCGTGTAAAGGAAAGAAGAATGGGGCCATGTATCGTGAGATATTGAGTGAAAACCTCCTTCCATCAGCAAGGGCATTGAAGATGAAACGTGGCTGGGTCTTTCAGCATGACAATGATCCCAAACACACCGCCCAGGCAACGAAGGAGTGGCTTCGTAAGAAGCATTTCAAGGTCCTGGAGTGGCCTAGCCAGTCTCCAGATCTCAACCCCATAGAAAATCTTTGGAGGGAGTTAAAAGTCTGTGTTGCCCAGAAACAGCCCCAAAACATCACTGCTCTAGAGGAGATCTGCATGGAGGAATGGGCCAAAATACCAACAACAGTGTGTGAGAACCTTGTGAAGACTTACAGAAAACGTTTGACCTCTGTCATTGCCAACAAAGGGTATATAACAAAGTATTGAGATACACTTTTGTTATTGACCAAATACTTATTTTCCACCATAATTTGCAAATACATTTATTAACAATCCTACAATGTGATTTTCTGGATTTTTTTTCTCATTTTGTCTGTCATAGTTGAAGTCTACCTATGATGAAAATTACAGGCCTCTCTCATATTTTTAAGTGGGAGAACTTGCACAATTGGTGGCTGACTAAATACTTATTTGCCCCACTGTATATATTATAACTTCTTATACTCATGGGTAATAACGTTCAATCTGGAAAACAACATAAAAGAAATAAGGCTAGAGAAATGTATCTTCAAATATTACAAAAACAAGCAACACTCAAACATGACGGAGAGTAAACGAGGAGCATCAATCTCCAAAAGAAAACGCGACTCCTCGACGGATACAGACAATTTAGGCTTTTCACCACCTGGACTGGTAAGGGTGGAAAGTGATTTGTTAATGTCGATAAATGACAAACTGGGCATACTTGAGTTAGTCAGCAAAGATATATAAAGGAGTTGAAGGCGAGCCTCAAGATGAGTGACGGAAAAAGCTGCGACAATGGAGAAACGCAAACAAGCTAAAATGGACGGACGTTAATGAACATAAAACGGAGAACATCTTTCTGAGAGACGATTTAATTGACATACAGACTAGATTTATCAGAGTAAAATCTAGTACTTACTGGTATTCAAGAAAGAGAAGGAGAATTTCCTGAAAGTAGTTAAGGAATGATTTCTTACAGCGCTTAAAATCCCACTCGATGCTGTCGCTAAAATCCAACTTGATGCTGTCGATAAAATCCAACTTGATGCTGTCGATAAAATCCAACTTGATGCTGTCGATAAAATCCCACTCGATGCTGTTGATAAAATCCCACTCGATGCTGTCGATAAAATCCCACTCAATGCTGTTGATAAAATCCCACTCGATGCTGTCGATAAAATCCAACTCGATGCTGTCGATAAAATCCCACTCAATGCTGTTGATAAAATCCCACTCGATGCTGTCGAAAAAATCCAACTCGATGCTGTCGATAAAATCCCACTCAATGCTGTTGATAAAATCCCACTCGATGCTGTCGAAAAAATCCCACTCGATGCTGTCGATAAAATCCCACTCGATGCTGTCGATAAAATCCAACTCGATGCTGTCGATAAAATCCCACTCAATGCTGTTGATAAAATCCCACTCGATGCTGTTGATAAAATCCCACTCGATGCTGTCGATAAAATCCCACTCGATGCTGTCGATAAAATCCCATTCGATGCTGTCGATAAAATCCAACTCGATGCTGTCGATAAAATCCCACTCGATCGTGTACACTGTTTCGAACAAAAAGGACATAGATACGAGTGCCTAATCGCTGCCAAATTTGCTTTCTTTAAGGATGCAGTAATGGATAAAAGACTCGCTGGCACGAAAATAGGCATGAATGATAATTTCCCGAGGGAGATTACAAAACGGCACTAAATTCTGTACCCAAACTTCAAGGAGAATAAATTAAAAGGGAAGTGTGTAGGTCGATAAACTGTATATTGACAACCAAATGTTACGAGACACAAAGAGTACTCCATGGCTATTCTAAAAATTACAAATGAATTATTGTATCTCATTGGTAATTGGTGAAATAAGTATAGCAAGTTATAATTGTAACATCTTTGCAGATAATAAGAAAAGACTATCAGTATTTACCTGGCTAAAAGAGAGTAGATATATGATATTGTTTACAGGAAACTCATTCAACAATTTTAGATGGGGGGGGGGGGGTGAAATATACTTCTCCCGTGGGCAAAGAAACTCAAAAGGGGTGATGATATTAATTAACAGTAATTTTGATCAGTAATTTTGATCCGAATTTGCAAATTGTCCAAACAGATCCTCAAGGTAGATGGATGATTTTAAATATGTTACTGGACCATAAACACATATGTCTCATGAACCTTTATGGACCAAATAATGATAATCCACGTTTCTTTTGAAAATATATCTAATAAATGATCAACCTGTTAATTTATTTTTTTATTTAAAGTTTTATTAAGTTTTCTTGTGGAAAACATAAATAATATCAAACAAAACAAACTTGCAGCAGCACTATCAGCGTTCCTATCAGCTATTTCCAGCCTTCGCTGAGACGACGAGCAAAGAATGAGTTTTTACAGCACCTTACACAACATGTATCTGCTCATTTCCCTAATCACCCCCATTCACTCTGTCCAATGTGAAATATAGTTGAGTAGTGGAGACCAGAGTCTGTCAAACCTGGGCTGTCTCTTGCGGAGGTCATAAGTGAGCTTTTCAAGAGGAAGAAAGTCAACAATCTGGTCAATCCACATTTTAAATGTAGGAGAAGAATTAGAAACCCACAATAGAACAATACATTTCTTAGCAAAGTATGTGATAGTCAAAAACACATTTTCTGTCAGGATCAAGAACAAAGTCCTGCTGAAGAAGATAGAGACATGGGTTCATATCTAACTGTACATCAAGTGTTTTCTGTGCAGCAGTATGTATAGATTGCCCAAATCTGGTAATCTCAACAACTCCAAAATACATGCATATAGGTTCCACTTTCAGAGGTAAACTACCGGCAAAAGTTTTGGGTCACTTAGAAATGTCCTTGTTTTTGAAAGAAAAGCACATTTTGTGTCTATTAAAATAACATCAAATTGATCAGAAATACAGTGTAGACATTGTTAATGTTGTAAATGACTATTGTAGCTGGAAACGGCAGATTTTTTAATGGAATATCTACATAGGTGTACAGAGGCCCATTATCAGCAACCATCACTCCTGTGTTCCAATGGCACATTGTGTCAGCTAATCCAAGTTTATTCTTTTAAAAGGCTAATTGATCATTAGAAAACACTTTTGCAATTATGTTAGCACAGATGAAAACTGTTGTTCTGATTTAAAGAAGCAATAAAACTGTCCTTCTTTAGACTAGTTGAGTATCTGGAGCATCAGCATATGTGGGTTTGATTACAGGCTCAAAATGGCCAGAAACAAATAACTTTCTTCTGAAACTCATCAGTCTATTCTTGTTCTGAGAAATGAAGGCTTTTCCATGTGAGAAATTGCCAAGAAACTGAAGATCTCGTACAACGCTATGTACTACTCTCTTTATAGAACAGTGCAACCTTGCTCTAACCAGAATAGAAAGAGGATGGGAGGCCCCGGTGCACAACTAAGCAAGAGGACAAGTACATTAGAGTATCTAGTTTGAGAAACAGACGCCTCACATGTACTCAACTGGCAGCTTCATTAAATAGTACCAGCAAACCACCAGTCTCAACGTCAACAGTGAAGAGGTGACTCCAGGATGCTGGCCTTCTAGGCAGAGTTCCTCTGTCCAGTGCCTGTGTTATTTTGCCCATCTTAATCTTTTATTTTTCTCGTCCAGTCTGAGATATAGCTTTTTCTTTGCACCTCTGCCTAGAAGGCCAGCATCCGGAGTCGCCTCTTCACTATTGACGTTGAGACTGGTGTTTTGCTACAATAGTCATTTACAACATTAACAATGTCTACACTGTATTTCTGATCTATTTTATTTCAATGGACACAAAATGTGCTTTTCTTTCAAAAACAAGGACATTTCTAAGTGACCACAAACTTTTGAACAGTAGTGTACATCTTTTACAATCAGGATAAATGTCTGTATTCATTCTATGGAGTCTCACTGGGGTGTAAAAACATTTTTTACAAAAATGTGTAATTCAATTATTTTCATTGTTACATTAGTAGAGGAGCAGTATACCCTGTCACAACCATCCGCCCATAACTCATCACTGATAGTCAGACAAAGGTAATTTTCCCTGATTCATTTCAAAGGCGTATAGCAGGATCTCCCTTTCTCAGAAACGATTCTAGTGGTCTTTTTCTGTTGATGAATTGTGCTGTAGCAAGAAGGGTCTCAACTTCATTCAGCTCTAAACCTCCCCCTGGAAGTACATTTATTTTACCTTTATTTAACTAGGCAAGTCAGTTAAGAACAAATTCTTATTTACAATGACGGCCTAGGAACAGTGGGTTAACTGCCGGCAGAACGACAGATTTGTACCTTGTCAGCTCAGGGATTGCAACCTTCCGGTTACGAGTCCAACGCTCTAACCACTAGGCTACCCTGCCGCCCCAAATGAGGAAGTTACGTGTCTAATTTGAAGATTAAAAAAATAATAATTGGATCTTGGCACATTGAATTCACTGCAGAGCTCTTGAAAGGATTTCAGTGTAGTGGTGTTCTGATGAAACGGGTCTGAACGGGGACAAAGAGGAAAGTTGGCATCACTCAGGGCATTTTCCAAGTCTGGGTTGCGAGTGAGAACATTTTTGGGAGGATATGCCAAGGTATTTCTTACAGTCCCTCCATGCTAGTAGGGTGCTGTAAATCACAAAGGTTTTGGCTATGTTGCCCACTTCACTAAAGTTATGAATGAATATAATTGAGCTGAGGGGTAATGAACCACAGGACTTCTATCTGAAATAAAAATTATTGTCTGTTCTGTAATCCATGTTAGCATGTTGTGGATTTGGGCAGACCAGTAGTACAATTGAAGGGAGGGAAGGGCAGGACCACCCTTAGACCTTAGATTCAGGTTTCGATAGAGTGGAGAACTTGATCCTAGGTTTTTTATTGCCCCATATAAATTTGGTAATGCTTTGGTTAGTTGTTTTGAAAAAGGAAACTGGGAGATGGGCATGGGAGCATCTGAAATAAATAGTTCAATCTAGGGAGGATGTTCATACTGATGACATTAATTCTTCCGGCTAGGCTAATTGGGAGGGAGATCCAGGTTTGGAGATCGTTCTTGATTCGATCCAGGAGTGGGAGATAATTTTCCTTGAAAAGGCCATTCAGATCTGGTGTTATGAAGATCCCAAGGTATTGAAACCCCTGTGTCTTCCATTGGAACTTCTTCATAGAGCTGTTGAGTGTAAGACTGAGAGGACAAACAGTGGATTTGTTCAAATTTATTTTATATCCTGAAAACTTGCCGTACTGAGCAATTGTGCCTAAAATGGGAGGGATTTCTCAGGGTTGGATATGTAGAGCAAGACATCATCTGCGTAGAGAAAAATCTTGTGCTGAAGGCCAAAGACCCATTAGGCAGAGTTGATAAGGATCAATCCAAGTATAAGGTTCCGCCCCCAACAAGTAGAGGGGACAGCGAGCATCCTTGTCTTGTGCCACGTCCCAAAGGGAATCTGTCAGAATTCAGACCATTAGTAGTCACCATGGTTTTTGGATGACAGTATAGGAACTTTATGCATTTGGGCCCATATTGAACTTTTCTAAGACTGAGAACAGAAAGCTCCACTCCATCCTGTCGAACATCTTCTCAACATCCAGTGAAGCCAGCAGGACAGGGGTCTTCTGTGTGTTTACTTGATCAATAATATCAAAAAGATGGTGAATGTTATCAGAAGAGCACCTGTCTCTAATAAATCCTGTTTGGTCCGCTTTTATTATTTTGGGAAGAAGAATGTTTAGTCTTTTGGCGAGCAATTTGGTAATTATTCTGTAGTCAATCCAACAATCTTATGGGCCGGAAGGACGAGCAGGATAGAGGCTCCTTGTCTTTTATAGCAGCACTGTAATGAGGGCTGTGTACATAGAGTCTGGGAGAGCTCAATTTTTGCAAAAATCATCCAGCATTGGCATGAAAATAGTGCTAAGCTGGGGCCAAAAAGCTTTGTAGAACTCTCTGGGGAATCCATCTGGGGACTTATCAGGTGGCATGGAGGTAATTGCCTCCAGGACCTCCTCAGGAGTGAAGGGGGAGTTGAGATCTTGTAGGTCGGTCTCTGATAGTTTAGGTAGCGAGATTCCCTCTAGAACTGGAGTTTATATATAAATGCCTGGAACATTTACATTTAGGAGAATCTCTTATACAAATGGGTAAAGTCATGTATAGTTAGTTACCCTAGGTGTAAAATAGTAAATAATGGCTACTTCTCTGAAAGTTTTAAACTGTCAAGAAGAGTAAAACAAGGTTGTCCACTATCGGCATATCTATTTATTATGGTCATCAAAATGTTAGCTATTAAAATCAGATCCGACAATAATATCAAGGGGCTAGAAATCCATGGCTTTAAAACCAAGGTGTCATTGTACGCTGATGATTGATGTTTTCTTTTAAATCCACAATGTGGATTACAGCCTCGTAGAGGATCTAGATACGTTTTCTAACTTCTCTGGACTATATTACGTATTGGATCACTAAAATTTTGTCTGATGGTGATGTGGACATACTCGGTATACATATCCCGAAAGAAAGAAATAATCTCACTGCATTTTTATAGAAAGTTAGCAAAAACAGATAAGATCTTGCTACCATGGAAAGGAAAATACCTGTCTATTTGTGAAAAAATCCCCCTGATTAAATCTTTAGTCATTTCCCAGGTTCCCTGATTTTAAATATTTAGTCATTTCACAGGTTACCCTGATTTTAAATATTTAGTCATTTCTCAGGTTCCCTGATTTTAAATATTTAGTCATTTCACAGGTTACCCTGATTTAACTATTTCGCCATATCCCAGTTTGCTTATGGTCTTGCCTACACCTAGCATCCAGTTTTTAAAATGATATGAGTAAAAAAAATATTCAATTTTATTTGGAACGGCAAGCCAGACAAAATTAAACTGGCCTATTTATATAAGGAATTGGAGTTCAGAGGGCAGAAATGATTAAATGTTAAAGCATTAGACCTCTCACTAAGGACTTCAGTCACACAAAAGTTCTACTAAAATCCGAACAAGAATGTCTCACCCCGTGTTCTAGAATGTCACCTTTATTCAGATTACAACCATGCCCTTTCAGTTGTTTGAAAAGGAACCAGAAAATAAACAGAACAAATCATACAACAAATATTGTTGTTAAACTCAAATATAGTAATAGATAAAAAAAACAAAAACATTATACCTCTTTTTTTATAGTCTTTAAATTATATCATAAATATTACTGGTGGAGTTACGTCACACATGCAGCTAACACAAATATGCAAATGTCTGCTCTACTCAAAATTACAACCAACTAATTAACATTACTGAAAAAAATGGAAGAGGCAAGTGGAAGGGGGAGAAGTGAGGAACTTGTCTGTCGGCCCTGAATTAAAGACCATAATTGGTTAAAGAAAATTGCATATACCAGTTTAATTTAAGGACAGCTGTGCATTATAGATTGCAAAATAGTTGGGAAGAGATTTTAAATGTACCGATTCCATGGCAAATGTTTTATGAAATGATACGCAAAACAACGCCGGATTCAAGACTTTGAATTTTTACATTTAAATTATACAAAATTCTTGCAACTGCAAAAAACGAAACGTGAAGCTAATGTAGTAAACTATACATAGACAAGATCCCACACCAAACAGGTGGGACAAGGCTGCCTAAATAGGATCCCGAATCAGAGACCACGATAGACAGCTGCCTCTGATTGGGAACCATACTAAGTCAACCTAGAAATAAATAAACTAGAATGCCCACCCTAGTCACACCCCGACCTAACCAAAATTGAGAATAAAGGATCTCAAGGGTCAGGGCGTGGCTTTTAATCCCGAATGAATGACACAGTCGGGAGGAGAAGTTTCATTTCCAAAAGTTACAAGCTGTCAAAACCATTTGTTTTTGAGACAGGGGTGTCACCAAAATGTTTTGTATTCATTAGGTATGTTGTAGCTAACTTTCAAAGATGCGCTAAAAGCTCAGAACCTTTTTCAACAAAAATGAGAATTATGGCAATAACTGTGACCATTTGCATGACAAATAGGTGTTACCAAAAATGTCAGTTATATCACAGCCCCATCTCACACTCACACACACATGTAATAGATATAGCCCAACTGATAAAGATGAGAGAGACTCATAGTAAATGCCTATGGGGTCAAAGTGGAGTAGTTCTGTAGCACTGTGGTTGTCAAAGTGGAGAAGTTCTGTAGCACTGTGGTTGTCAAAGTGGAGAAGTCCTGTAGCACTGTGGTTGTCAAAGTGGAGAAGTCCTGTAGCACTGTGGTTGTCAAAGTGGAGAAGTCCTGTAGCACTGCAGTTGTCAAAGTGGAGAAGTCCTGTAGCACTGTGGTTGTCAAAGTGGAAAAGTCCTGTAGCACTGTGATTGTCAAAGTGGAGAAGTCCTGTAGCACTGCAGTTGTCAAAGTGGAGAAGTCCTGTAGCACTGTGGTTGTCAAAGTGGATAAGTCCTGTAGCACTGCGGTTGTCAAAGTGGAGAAGTCCTGTAGCACTGTGGTTGTCAAAGTGGAGGAGTTCTGTAGCACTGTGGTTGTCAAAGTGGATAAGTGCTGTAGCACTGCAGTTGTCAAAGTGGAGAAGTCCTGTAGCACTGCAGTTGTCAAAGTGGAGAAGTCCTGTAGCACTGCAGTTGTCAAAGTGGAGGAGTTCTGTAGCACTGTGGTTGTTGAAACCTCACAGAGGAAGACAAAGTGCAGTGAGGAAACCTGCCTTCATGTTGAAACAGAGAACAACTGTGGTTACATGTACCGTCTCCTATCTGTCAGGCTGCAGACAGGTTAACTGTGGGGAAAACAAACAAACGAGAGAGACGGATTAGTTCATTTTTTTCTAGACAGTTCACTTTAACAGCCATCAAATAGTCCCCAGTGATCTGTTTGTGATTTCATACTATCACAAATAGTCCCCAGTGATCTGTTTGTGATTTCATACTATCACAAATAGTCCCCAGTGATCTGTTTGTGATTTCATACTATCACAAATAGTCCAAATTCGCAGTGAGTGGAATGGCGGGAGCCTGTTTAATGATTGGCCAACAGGGGTTCTAAAGTTCCAAATCCTGTGTGACATCACAATGCCTTTGTTAGCATTTCTTAGCATTAAAACATTATTATTTTTAAGTTCAGAAAGGAAGGGAGATATCAAGTCAGTTGTACAACTGAATGCCTTCAACTGAAATGTGTCTTCCACATTTAACCCAACCCCTCTGAATCAGAGAGGTGTGGGGGGGCTGCCTTAATCGACATCCACGTCTTCGCGCCCGGGGAGCAGTGGGTTAACTGCCTTGCTCAGGGGCAGAAGGACAGATTTGTACCTTGTCAGCTCTGGGATTCGGTCCAGCAACCTTTCGTTTACTGGCCCAACTCTCAGGCACCCATTGTGTTTGCTGCTGGTTAGGGCTGGGCGATATGGCCTCAATCATTTCTCTATTGTTATTTTCAATTCTATGGGCAATTCACGATAGATATATCTCGATTTAAAACAAAACATTTTCTGTAAATAAGCTTTGTTGTACAATTAAAGATCAAATACACTGCATTTCAAACAGTCAGCAATGATCTTATGAATTCAGGGCTTGTGAAGTTATATCTAAACTTAATATAAGCCTTCCACAATCATAAGACCCACTAATAATGTCATTATTTCATAAAAATAGTTTAACCTGCTTTTTTGCAATAATCACTGATCTGTTTTATAAAAATGCCCTTTTTGTTACAGATGTAACCAGAACCATGCAAAATGCACATTCACTAATAATGACCAACTTCTAGTAGCAGCCATTATAGAAAATGAACGCGTCTCATACATAATCCCTGAAGCACACGTGGTAACGTAATGCTGCACGCCACAGAAACTGAGCATTCATTTTCCATCTTTGTTGTTTTGAGTGGCAGGGGGAGGAGCTTGGCGTGTGGGGGAGGAGCTTGGCGTGTGGGGGAGGAGCTTGGCCTGGGAGGGAGTAGCTTGGCATGTGGGGGAGGAGCTTGGCATGGGAGGGAGGAGCTTGGCATGTGTGTAAATGGGAAGGAGCGAAGGAGACAAGACCAAAGACAACATAAGAACAAGCTGACATAAAAAAATAAAAAATTTATTCTTGCGATACATGCATTTGCATATTTCCATATTTGGGGCGGCAGGGTAGCCTAGTGGTTAGAGCGTTTAACTAGTAACCGGAAGGTTGCAAGTTCAAATCCCCGAGCTGACAAGGTACAAATCTGTCGTTCTACCCCTGAACAGGCAGTTAACCCACTGTTCCTAGGCCGTCATTGAAAATAAGAATTTGTTCTTAACTGACTTGCCTAGTTAAATAAAGGTAAAATAAATATCTTGCTTAAACATACTTTTAAATTCATTTGATATATTGCCCAGCCCTACTGCTGGTAATACCGTTTACGGTATGAAGGAATGGAAATCTGGATAGTTCCCAACCCTAATACACTATAGGGACCATGCCTACAGTATGACCATATCTCATTGACCTCTCCCCTCTCCTCCCCTCTAACCTCTGACATGTAACAGGTCTCCTCCCAGCCAGTGGAGATCAGCCCTAAAGCCCCTTCCCTCTCTCCTCTCTCCTCCCCAGGACCCAGTCACAGGTCTCCTCCCAGCCAGTGGAGATCAGCCTTAAAGCCCCTTCCCTCTCTCCTCTCTCCTCCCCAGGACCCAGTCACAGGTCTCCTCCCAGCCAGTGGAGATCAGCCCTAACCCCTTCCCTCTCTCCTCTCTCCTCCCCAGGACCCAGTCACAGGTCTCCTCCCAGCCAGTGGAGATCAGCCTTAAAGCCCCTTCCCTCTCTCCCCTCTCCTCACCAGGACCCAGTCACAGGTCTCCTCCCAGCCAGTGGAGATCAGCCCTAACCCCTTCCCTCGCTCCCCTCTCCTCCCCTCTCCTCCCCAGGACCCAGTCACAGGTCTCCTCCCAGCCAGTGGAGATCAGCCCTAAAGCCCCTTCCCTCTCTCCCCTCTCCTCCCCAGGACCGTCACAGGTCTCCTCCCAGCCAGTGGAGATCAGCCCTAACCCCTTCCCTCTCTCCCCTCTCCTCCCCAGGACCCAGTCACAGGTCTCCTCCCAGCCAGTGGAGATCAGCCCTAAAGCCCCTTCCCTCTCTCCTCCCCAGGACCCAGTCACAGGTCTCCTCCCAGCCAGTGGAGATCAGCCCTAACCCCTTCCCTCTCTCCTCCCCAGGACCCAGTCACAGGTCTCCTCCCAGCCAGTGGAGATCAGCCCGATGCCTGGGTGAGAGACAACGTGTACAGCATCCTGTCTGTCTGGGCTCTCAGTCTGGCCTACAGGAAGAATGCAGACAGAGATGAAGACAAGGCAAAGGCCTACGAACTGGAACAGGTACTGTGTGTGTGTGTGTGTGTGTGTGTGTGTGTGTGTGTGTGCGTTTGTGTCTGTACTGCTGTACTGTTCTGTTGACTCACGGTTTAGGGCCCCGTCTGTGTGTGTGTCCCAGGTGGCAAAGCCTTAGTTGTCTTGTTTCTCTTCCTGGCTAGCGAGTCCTCTGGTCTGTCTGCCTGCTGATTGGGAGGTGTATGGCTGCTTGTTGATGACTTCTCTCCTCTTCTCTCTCCTCTTCTCTATTCTCTCTCCCCACCAGAGTGTGGTGAAACTAATGAGAGGTGTTCTACAGTGCATTATGAGACAGGTAGGTACGACCCACAGGTTCTAGCTGGACAAGATGTAAACACCGTATAAGACAATGAGACATTCTAAAGGCTCATACATGCGTAATACATACATGGTCCCCTCTGTCTGTCTGTCTCGCTCTCTCTGTCTCTCTGTCTGTCTGTCTGTCTCTCTGTCTGTCTGTCTGTCTGTCTGTCTCGCTCTCTCTGTCTGTCTGTCTGTCTCTGTCTGTCTGTCTGTCTCGCTCTCTCTGTCTGTCTGTCTGTCTCTGTCTCTATGTCTGTCTGTCTCTGTCTCTGTCTGTCTCTGTCTGTCTCTGTCTGTCTCTGTCTGTCTGTCTGTCTGTCTGTATGTCTCTCTCTCTCTCTCTCTCTTGGTCTGTCTCTCTGCCTCTCTCTCTCTCTCGCTCGCTCGCTCGCTCAGCTGGACAAGGTGGAGAAGTTTAAGTACACTAAGAGCACCATGGACTGCCTCCATGCTAAGTACAACACCAGGACCTGTGCTACCGTGGTGGGGGACGATCAGTGGGGACACCTCCAAGTGGACGCTACCTCTCTGTTCCTGCTGTTCCTCGCTCAGATGACTGCCTCAGGTAGAGGGGACACTCCATGACTGCTCTATGAAGCTTTATGACCTCTTCATATGATGTCTTCATATGTTTTGTCTTCTAGGACTGTGTGTGTATCATCTTCCACTCCTCACTTAGTCCTCATGTTTTTGAGTCTCCAGTTGTCGTAGCAACCAAATGTATTGTTTTTGTAACGTTATTTATAATTGTTGATCTCGTATTTACCCTTCGCGTGTCTGTCCTGCAGGACTCCATATCGTCTACACTCAGGATGAGGTGGATGTGGTACAGAATCTCATGTTCTACATCGAGGCAGCTTACAAAGTGGCTGTACGTTTCTCTTCAGTCTCTATGTAGTGTTTATGAACTGTCATAGGAGTTAATATAGAGGTTATATGCTTCTACACCTGCATTGCTTGCTGTTTTGGGGGGGGGGGGGGGGTTAGGCTGGGTTTCAGTACAGCACTTTGAGATATCAGCTGATCTAAGAGGGGGCTTTATAAATACATTTGATTTGATATGACTTCATAGTTTTACGTCGAGGCAGCTCACAGAGTGGCTGAAAAGTTTCTGTTTAAATTCAGAGACGTGAAGAAACGAACTGTGGATGTTGTAGCATCTATGTAGTGCTAATATAGACTTTACGGACGCTCTATACAGCTCTATAATGTCATTTAAGTGGTTGGTCATTTAATTTAAAATGGGACCCTTCTGCTTACTCACTCTGCTACTTACAGTGGTTATGAAGACTTTATGAATGCTCTACCAAGCTCTATAAATACTTTATGAATGCTCTACCAAGCTCTATAAATACTCTATGAATGCTCTACCAAGCTCTATAAATACTTTATGAATGATACTCTTTCAGGACTACGGGATGTGGGAGCGAGGAGACAAGACGAACCAGGGGATCCCTGAGCTCAACGCTAGCTCCATCGGCATGGCTAAAGTGAGAATACACACACACACACACACACACACACACACACACACACACACACACACACACACACACACACACATTGTGGTCTGTATGGGAAAGCCTATAAAGATGACTGACACTGCTGAGAAAGCCTGCCACAAACATTTAACCTTTATCAAGCTGTGATCAAAAGAGTGAAGCAACAAAGAACACACACGCACACGCACACAAGCATCTGACCTGCTTGCGGAACACTTTGAACATTCCGTACTCATTCACCCCTCTCATTCACCCCTCTCATTCACCCCTCTCATTCACCCCTCTCATTTACCCCTCTCAATTCACCCCTCCATTCACCCCTCTCATTCATCCCACTCTTCCCGTTGCTCTCTTTTCATGAATTATTCCTGTTCGGTCAATCAAATGTATTTTTTAAAGCCCTTTTTACATCATCCGATGTCACAAAGTGCTGTACAGAAACCCAGCCTAAAACCCCAAACAGCAAGCAATGCAGATGTAGAAGCACTTTGGCCAGGAAAAAACTCTGGAAAGTTAGGAATCTAGGAAGAAACCTAGAGAGGAACCGGGCTCTGAGGGGTGTTCAGTCCTCTACTGTCTGTACTGGGTAGAGAGGAACCGGGCTCTGAGGGGTGGACTGTCCTCTACTGTCTGTACTGGGTAGAGAGGAACCGGGCTCTGAGGGGTGGACTGTTCTCTACTGTCTGTACTGGGTAGAGAGGAACCGGGCTCTGAGGGGTGGACTGTCCTCTACTGTCTGTACTGGGTAGAGAAGAACCGGGCTCTGAGGGGTGGACTGTCCTCTACTGTCTGTACTGGGTAGAGAGGAACCGGGCTCTGAGGGGTGGACTGTCCTCTACTGTCTGTAGTGGGTAGAGAGGAACCGGGCTCTGAGGGGTGGTCAGTCCTCTGTCTGTACTGGGTAGAGAGGAACCGGGCTCTGAGGGGTGGACTGTCCTCTACTGTCTGTAGTGGGTAGAGAAGAACCGGGCTCTGAGGGGTGGACTGTCCTCTACTGTCTGTACTGGGTAGAGAGGAACCGGGCTTTGAGGGGTGGACTGTCCTCTACTGTCTGTACTGGGTAGAGAGGAACCGGGCTCTGAGGGGTGGTCAGTCCTCTACTGTCTGTACTGGGTAGAGAGGAACCACGCTTTGAGGGGTGGACTGTCCTCTCTCACTCTCACTCCTTTTTCACCCCTTCTTATGTGTCTGGCATGCTGCCATGAAAGAGATTAAGGCCGATCCTCTCACAGACACACACACACAAAGCAGCTGAGAATGCGTTCATGGTGGACAGAGGGTGGGTTTCACACACACGAGTGTCTGTCATTGGTATGCCTTTGATTGTGTTCGCCTAGTATCATGTTGTAAGCGTTGGTCACTGGAGTTTCCAAGAATATAAATAGATTAATACTACTAATACTACTGTTTCTATTGGATATTCCTAGAAACCAGCAGCGTAATGTGCCATTTCTTGTTACCATATAAGTGACTTGTAGTTTTCCATTTTGTTTCAATGTCTTACACCAGCCATCTGTCACCATCCTTCGGTTTCTACAGTTTGTCATTTCCACCCGAAAAACGGTGATGATGGTTTGTTGTATCTGATATGTCGTTGTATTGACAGTCTTACGACCTGACGTAGCCCTTATGACAGGGCATTGTATTCCTTATGACAGGGCATTGTAGTCCTTATGACAGGGCATTGTAGTCCTTATGACAGGGCATTGTAGTCCTTATGACAGGGCATTGTAGTCCTTATGACAGGGCATTGTATTCCTTATGACAGGGCATTGTAGTCCTTATGACAGGGCATTGTAGTCCTCATGACAGGGCATTGTAGTCCTCATGACAGGGCATTGTAGTCCTTATGACACGGCATTGTAGTCCTTATGACAGGGCATTGTATTCCTTATGACAGGGCATTGTATTCCTTATGACAGGGCATTGTAGTCCTTATGACAGGGCATTGTAGTCCTTATGACAGGGCAATGTAGTCCTTATGACAGGGCAATGTAGTCCTTATGACAGGGCATTGTATTCCTCATGACAGGGCATTGTAGTCCTCATGACAGGGCATTGTAGTCCTCATGACAGGGCATTGTAGTCCTTATGACACGGCATTGTAGTCCTTATGACACGGCATTGTAGTCCTTATGACAGGGCATTGTATTCCTTATGACAGGGCAATGTATTCCTTATGACAGGGCATTGTATTCCTTATGACAGGGCAATGTATTCCTTATGACAGGGCATTGTATTCCTTATGATAGGGCAATGTATTCCTTATGACAGGGCATTGTATTCCTTATGATATGGCATTGTAGTCCTCATGACAGGGCATTGTAGTCCTTATGACAGGGCATTGTAGTCCTTATGACAGGGCATTGTAGTCCTTATGACAGGGCATTGTAGTCCTTATGACAGGGCATTGTAGTCCTTATGACAGGGCATTGTAGTCCTCATGACAGGGCATTGTAGTCCTCATGACAGGGCATTGTAGTCCTTATGACACGGCATTGTAGTCCTTATGACAGGGCATTGTATTCCTTATGACAGGGCATTGTATTCCTTATGACAGGGCATTGTAGTCCTTATGACAGGGCAATGTAGTCCTTATGACAGGGCATTGTATTCCTCATGACAGGGCATTGTAGTCCTCATGACAGGGCATTGTAGTCCTCATGACAGGGCATTGTAGTCCTTATGACACGGCATTGTAGTCCTTATGACAGGGCATTGTAGTCCTTATGACAGGGCATTGTATTCCTTATGACAGGGCAATGTATTCCTTATGACAGGGCATTGTATTCCTTATGATAGGGCAATGTATTCCTTATGACAGGGCATTGTATTCCTTATGATATGGCATTGTAGTCCTCATGACAGGGCATTGTAGTCCTTATGACAGGGCATTGTATTCCTTATGACAGGGCATTGTAGTCCTTATGACAGGGCATTGTAGTCCTTATGAAGATGTAGTATGGTTGGGCAGTATACCGTATATACCGGAATCCGGGGTCTTTTTGAATATGCAATATTATGATTCTCAATATAATTTGGATATTTGTGCTTTTTAAATAAATGCCCTCCGTCAACTTGTGCTCTAGGTAAATAGCATTTAGCATTTTTAAATTCACCTGTTTTGATTATTTTTCATTTTGAAGCTTACCGGTAGTTAAACGGTAGTTAGTTAATTTCCGGGAAGTTAGTTAATTTCACTTGTTTTTGATTATTTTTCATTATGAACCTTACCGGTAGTTCCTCACAACAGTTGATAGAGCTGTTGCTTCATAAGGTGAGTCACTCCCACTGCGTAACTGAATTGAAGTGATCAACTATACGGTATGATCTTACATTAAGTTAACTTGCCAAGATGTGCCAAATTTAAATAAATTCTCTCCAGCTGTGTTTTTGGTTTACTAACTTGCTGGCCAAGAGGCCAGCTTGCGAGAGAAAAGTTTCTTGAATCTTGGTAACAGCAGAGAAGCCCCGTCTGGATCAAGAGCCTGTCAGCATTTTGCTGCAAACTGTGAGGAGCTAACTTTATAACTTTATGAGCAGGGTTTTGTCTGTACATGCAATTAGTTTATGTTCGCTTGCGCTCGTTAGCATTTACCTAGCATCCGCAATGGGAATTATTTTGTACCTGTTAGCATTTACCTAGCATCTGCTATGGGAATTCCTTAGTACCTGTTAGCATTTACCTAGCATCTGCTATGGGAATTCCTTAGTACCTGTTATCATTTACCTAGCATCTGCTATGGGAATTCCTTAGTACCTGTTAGCATTTACCTAGCATCTGCTATGGGAATTCCTTAGTACCTGTTATCATTTACCTAGCATCTGCTATGGGAATTCCTTAGTACCTGTTAGCATTTACCTAGCATCTGCTATGGGAATTCCTTAGTACCTGTTAGCATTTTTTTGCAGGTGTTATGTAGTCCTTATGAAGGTGTTATGTAGTCCTTATGAAGATGTTATGTCCACAGGCAGCTCTGGAGGCCCTGGATGAACTGAACCTGTTTGGAGCCGGAGGAGGACCAGGGTCTGTAGTGCACGCTCTGGCTGACGATATACAGCACTGTCAGGTACACACACACACACACACACACACACACACACACACACACGCACGTATAGACACACATAATATACATTTCAATTAGTTTTGTCTAAGTTTTCCGTTATCCTTTATCAGAGTTAATAAACAAAAGTTAAAATTAACAGTAAATATTACACTTAATAAGTTCCAAAACAATAAAGACATTTCAAATGTCATATTATGTCTATATACAATGTTGTAATGATGTGCAAATACAAAAGGGAAAATAAACAAGCATAAATATGGGTTGTATTTACAATGGTGATTCTTCACTGGTTGACCTTTTCTTGTGGCAACAGGTCACAAATCTTGCTGCTGTGATGGAACGCTGTGGTATCTCACCCAGTAGATGTTAAAATACAGTTTGTTTTAGAATTCTTTGTGGATCTGTGTAATCTGAGGGAAATATGTGTCTCTAATATTCTCTCTCTCTCTCCCTCTCCCTCCTCAGTCCATCCTAAACTCCATGCTTCCCAGGGCATCTATGTCTAAAGAGGTGGATGCAGGTGTTCTGTCCATCATCTCGTACCCGGCCTTCGCTGTAGAGGACATCTCTATAGTCAACATCACCAAGGAGAAGATCATATCCAAACTACAGGTCAGGACACTGTTATGTCACCCTTATGACAGGGCTATGCAGTGTTATGTCACCCTTATGACAGAGCTATGCAGTGTTTTGTCACCCTTATGACATGGCTATGCAGTGTTTTGTCACCCTTATGACAGGGCTATGCAGTGTTTTGTCACCCTTATGACAGAGCTATGCAGTGTTATGCCGTGTTATTTAACCCTTATGGCAGGGAAAATGGCATATATTATATGTATTGGTATGTATCCCTTATGACAGGCTTATGCAGTGTTATGTAATATAATGTAACCCTTATGACAGGGCTATGCAGTGTTACGTACTATAATGTAACCCTTATGACAGGGCTATGCAGTGTTATGTACTTTAATGTAACCCTTATGACAGGGTTATGTAGTCCATAGAAAACAACACCAAGAAGAAGATGGTATCTGAACTGCAGGTCAGGGTCAGCCAGTGTCTCTCCTAGATTATTATTGGTTAAGTCTGTCCCCTTCGTTTGATTTCCATGTGGGGCTCAAATCAACATTCAGGCCCTTTGTTATTTAAGTTGTCAATTTAAATCAAAGTCAAACTCTATTAGGCAGAGTTTGGCTGAGCATATTTACATTTTTCATCGCTCCCTTTGTCTTTTCTCAGGGTCGATATGGATGCTGTAGGTTTCTCAGGGATGGACACAAAACACCTAAAGAGGTAAAAACATGCTCTCTCTCTCCATCTCTCTCTCTCTCACTCTCCATCTTTCTCTCACTCTCTCTTCATCTTTCTCCCTCTCACTCTCCATCTTTCTCTCACTCTCTCCATCTTTCTCTCACTCTCCATCTTTCTCTCTCTCTCTCACTCCATCTTTCTCTCACTCTCTCTTCATCTTTCTCCCTCTCTCTCTATCTTTCTCACTCTCTCCATCTTTCTCACTCTCTCCATCTTTCTCACTCTCTCCATCTTTCTCACTCTCTCCATCTTTCTCTCTCTCTCTCCATCTTTCTCTCTTTCTCTCTCTCCATCTTTCTCTCTCCCTCTCTCTTTCTCTCTGTTCCCCTCCCTCCCTCCCTCCCTCTCCTCCCTCCCTCCCTCCCTCCACATGTTTATTTATTTAACCGTTATTTATATCTCACCACCCACCAGTCATAGTCACTTCTACATTTGATTAAATGCGTCTGCAGTCATGGGAGGTGTTCAGACTATGGGCTTTATCAGAGGAACAGCTCCTATCCATCGTAGTAAGAATCTGTTATGTGCGTTAATGTGGTATCTTTATTTGTGTGGAAACACTTCACCATGAATATTATTATTATTATTATTTTTTTATATAGCTGGGACTCAACTATCCCAAATGCAGATATTTTTAAAATCACTGAAATATGTATTCATCAGAACCCGAGTTTTGAGCTTTTAAAGTTAAAAACGAAGAAAACAATAAAAAAATTCCTTTACGTTTTTTTCAAATTGCATTGAGTCATGAAAGAAAAACACCATTCAGCTTGGTTGTTGTCACTATATTTATAATCGGTATTGTTTGTATTAAATAATCATTACTAGAAGTAATTATCACACTGTACAATAATATGCATATACTGTACCTTGCTTGCTCCTTGTTGAATATGCTCTCTCATCTCTCCATCCATGATGAGGTGACAGATGATCGTTGGGACCACTTAAAACAATCCTTGATTACCAGTATTTCAGAGCATACTGGCAGTTTTATTGACAATTTTGGCATCTTTTCTCAAAGTATTGACAACTGACTAGCTAAGTCAAACAACAAACCACATATCGCTATTTATCTGAGAAGTCAGCTGTCGGCTTCAACGATGATTGATGACTAACTAGAAAATGGGAAGACTGTGTTACTATTAGGAGCCCAATCTCAATCCCAATTCACACCCCTTCTCGCCTGTGTACTCGTTCACACCCCTTCAAAGATTAAAATCGGTGGATTGTTGTAACTATTGGTAGACAATTGATCTACAATTCACATGCTTTTCCATCTGTGAGGGGAGTGAAGGCACTTGGCCACGGATATCAAGAAACGCCTCGAAATGAAAGAGCTAACAAACGACAGCAAGATGCCTCTCACTTCCAACAAGTTAAGAATAAGATATTGATTGCTTTTGCTACCTAAAATAAAAATTCAGAACTTGTGAAATTACTGCAATAATGTTAATATATTTTGAGCACTTTTCATGTAATTTTGGCCAGCTAATACCCACTGATCAAACCGCATCGGAAGAAAGTGTGATCCTGTTATGAACGTTATCTCCAGTGTACGACAAAATGACAATTCCATCTACTTGTATTAATAGCTAACTACACTGTTGATTGTAAATGATAACTTTATACTGCTACATTGCTAACTACTTTAGCTAGCTAATTATTCTGTGTCTAAACCAGCCTGGTTTAATTGATTTGTAGCATGTTATCTTGAATTGGGTCAAGTCAGGCTGCCACACTCGGGTCAGGGAAGTTTGAGCTAGCTTTTTCACGTTGGGCATGCTAGCTAACGTTACAAAGTAAACATACAATATCATTTACATTACCCTTAAAGTAAAGGGTTTAAAGTATCCAAAACAACTAAAATCTAGATTTCCACAATAACTGATTTTCGTAGCATTTTGGATTTTTCCAACAATGAGTCGGTGCGACATCCACAGGTTCTCATGTCGCCTCACATCGCCTCAGAAAAATAATTCTGGAACTGTACTTTGTTTTATTGCCCTCCTTTTCATCCGTCCATCTCCTACTGTTCTCTCTCCATAATCTGTGGTTCTGTTCCCTCCCTCCTCTTCATCCGTCCATCTCCTACTGTTCTCTCTCCATAATCTGTGGTTCTGTTCCCTCCCTCCTCTTCATCCGTCCATCTCCTATTGTTCTCTCACCATAATTCTGTGGTTCTGTTCCCTCCCTCCTCTTCATCCATCCATCTCCTATTGTTCTCTCTCCATAATTCTGTGGTTCTGTTCCCTCCCTCCTTTTCATCCATCTGCTATTGTTCTCTCTCCATAATTCTGTGGTTCTGTTCCCCCCCCTCCTTTTCATCCATCTGCTATTGTTCTCTCTCCATAATTCTGTGGTTCTGTTCCCTCCCTCCTTTTCATCCATCTGCTATTGTTCTCTCTCCATAATTCTGTGGTTCTGTTCCCCCCCCTCCTTTTCATCCATCTGCTATTGTTCTCTCTCCATAATTCTGTGGTTCTGTTCCCCCCCCTCCTTTTCATCCATCTGCTATTGTTCTCTCTCCATAATTCTGTGGTTCTGTTCCCTCCCTCCTTTTCATCCATCTGCTATTGTTCTCTCTCCATAATTCTGTGGTTCTGTTCCCTCCCTCCCGTCCCAGGACCCTAACCGTCTATACTATGAGTCTGCTGAGCTGAAGCTCTTTGAGAACATAGAGTGTGAATGGCCCCTGTTCTGGACCTACCTCATACTGGATGGCGTCTTCACCAACAGCCCAGAACAGGTGGCTATATAGCAGGTTAAATAATACTACTAATAATTCTGGGGTGCTTATATAGTCCTGTTTCACTGTCTGTACAAGTGGGGTAACCTGTACGTGTGAAATGGAAATGTTTATGTGTTTTTGTTGCCTTGCTCAAGGTCAGAACAATGCCTTCATAGCATTGCCTTGACCTGTCATGTCTCTGTTTGTAAACCGCTCAGGTCCAAGAGTACAAGGATGCTCTGGAGGGGATTCTGATCAAACAGAAAGACGGGATCTGTCTACTTCCAGAGCTGTACAGCGTTCCACCTGATAGGGTGAGACTGGAAGGCCAGGGTGTAGTGGTGGCTTAATGGAACCTTCACAACATTTCCCAGAAGTCCTGGTTGGTAGATTCCCGGAATGGGAAGGGAATAAGCAGGAAGGAACTCCATAATCCTGAAAACACCTGGGAGTTTAGCAAGCCTAATCACACATGTGAACACATTTGGTTTATTACAGGTGGATGAGGAGTATGTAAACCCCCACTCTGTGGAGAGGGTCCCGCTGGGGAAGCTCCCTCTAAAGTGGGGCCAGTCCCTTTACGTCCTGGGAAGTCTACTGGCAGAGGTGAGACGTCACTCACTACACTAGCTAGTATATACTACACTACACACACTACACTAGCTAGTGTACACTACACACACTACATTAGCTAGTGTATGCTACACACACTACATTAGCTAGTGTATACTACACTACACACACTACACTAGCTAGTGTATGCTACACACTACACTAGCTAGTGTACACTATACTACACACGCTACACTAGCTAGTGTACACTATACTGCAAACGCTACACTAGCTAGTGTACACTACTACAAACGCTACACTAGCTAGTGTACACTATACTACACAAGCTACACTAGCTAGTCTACACTATACTACACACACTACACTAGCTAGTGTACACTATACTACACACGCTACACTAGCTAGTGTACACTATACTACAAACGCTACACTAGCTAGTGTACACTATACTGCAAACGCTACACTAGCTAGTGTACAGTATACTACACACGCTACACTAGCTAGTGTACACTATACTACACATGCTACACTAGCTAGTGTACACTATACTACAAACTTACACTAGCTAGTGTACACTATACTGCAAACGCTACACTAGCTAGTGTACACTATACTACAAACGCTACACTAGCTAGTGTACACTATACTGCAAACGCTACACTAGCTAGTGTACACTATACTACAAACGCTACACTAGCTAGTGTACACTATACTACAAACGCTACACTAGCTAGTGTATACTATACTACACTAGCTAGTGTACACTATACTACAAACGCTACACTAGCTAGTGTATACTATACTACACACACTACACTAGCTAGTGTACACTCTACTACAAACGCTACACTAGCTAGTGTACACTATACTACAAATGCTAAAATAGCTGGTGACTAACTGCCATTGGGTGATAAAGTCCTCTCTCCGGTATTGTATGGTAAAGCTTTGGCCTCTCTGTGTTCTACAGGGTTTCCTGGCCCCTGGAGAGATAGATCCTCTCAACCGACGTTTCTCCACCATCCCCAAGCCAGACGTGGTGGTGCAGGGTGAGACCTGAAGGCTACATACTGAATAATATGTCTGTGTTTGATAAAAGCGTCTGCTAAAGGACCATATTGAATGGCCAGTTTATACTTGGTCTAACAACATGTCTGTAGACAATTACAATCTGACAGGTGTCTCTGGTCAAAACAACAGGTCATTTATACTCGTGTGGAGTGTTGATCGTCGCTGCGACTGGCGGTTTCCTTGTTGTGGTTACTAGTTACTACAGCAACAAGACCAAATCCATCTGTGACAAAGTGGTGCAGGAGTTCTACAATTCTCTTATAGAATGACCTACTTTTATTTTTGTCACATTCACAACCGTAAGGTATTTTCTGGAAGCTCGCCATCTTTACCTGATGTGGGTTAATTTTTCTGTAATAATGAAAATAAAATTAGCTGAAGTTATAGTCTTGGTCATTGTTTGAACTGATTAGCCAGCTAGCTAGCTAAAAAATGAACCAAAATATTGTTTAGAAAGTTGCTTGTAGTTGACATTTTACCTAATTTTTTTAACTGATTGGTTTATAGGCGTTAAAATAGAGCAAGTATGCTATTCGGGGGAACACCGGGCTGCTGATGTCGGACAAGAATAGAATGTTTATGATGTCGCTATGGCAACTGTCTACAGACATGTCGATAGACCAACTGTAAACCAGCCTTAATAAATACTGTATACTGAATGTTGCTATTGAATATATATATACAGTTTGGACATCTACTCATTCAAGGGTTTTTCTTTATTTTGACTATTTTCTACATTGTAGAATAATAGTGAAGACATCAACTATGAAATAACACATGGAATCATGTAGAAAACCAAAAAGTGTTAAACAAATCAAAATATATTTTGCACACTCTTGGCATTCTCTCAACCAGCTTCATGAGGTCGTCACCTGGAATGCATTTCAATTAACAGGTGTGCCTTCTTAAAAGTTCATTTGTGGAATTTCTTTCCTTCTTAATGCGTTTGAGCCAATCAGTTGTGTTGTGACAAGGTAGGGGTGGTATACAAAGATAGCCCTATTTGGTAAAAGACCAAGTCCATATTATGGAAGGAACAGCTCAAATAAGCAAAGAGAAATGACAGTCCATCATTACCTCAAGATGTGAAGGTCAGTCAATAGGGAACATTTCAAGAACTTTGGAAGTTTCTTCAAGTGCAGTCGCAAAAACCATCAAGCGCTATGATGAAACTGGCTCTCATGAGGACCGCCACAGGAAAGGAAGACCCAGAGTTACCTCTGCTGCAGAGGATAACTTCATTAGAGTTAACTGCACCTCAGATTGCATCCAAAATGAATGCTTCACAGAGTTCAAGTCGCAGGCACATCTCAACATCAACTGTTCAGAGGAGACTGTGTGAATCAGGCCTTCATGGTCTAATTGCTGCAAAGTAACCACTACTAAAGGACACTATTAAGAAGGAGAGACTTGCTTGGGCCAAGAAACACGAGCAATGGACATTAGACCGGTGGAAATCTGTCCTTTGGTCTGATGAGTCCAAATTTGAGATTTTTGGTTCCAACCGCCTTGTCTTTGTCAGACGCAGAGTAGGTCAACAGATGATCTTCATTTGTGGTTCCCACTGTGAAGCATGGAGGAGGTGTGGGGGTGCTTTGCTGGGGACTCTGTCAGTGATTTATTTAGAATTCAAAGCACACTTAACCAGTATGGCTACCACAGCATTCTGTAGCGATACGCCATCCCATCAGGTTTGCGCTTAGTGGGACTATCATTTGTTTTACAACAGGACAATGACCCAACACCTCCAGTCCGTGAAAAGTCTATTTGACCAAGAAGGAGAGTGATGGAGTGCTGCATCAGATGACTTGGCCTCCACAATCACCCGACCTCAACCCAATTGAGATGGTTTGGGATGAGTTGGACCGCAGAGTGAAGGAAAAGCAGCACATGTGGACTGTTGGAAAAGCATTCCAGGTGAAGCTGGTTGAGAGAATGCCAAGCGTGTACAAAGTTGTCAAGGCAAAGGGTGGCTACTTTGTTTAACACTTTTTTTTGCTTACTGCCTGATTCCATATGTATTATTTCATAGTTTTGATGTCTTCACTATTATTCTACAATGTAGAAAATACTAAAAATAAATACAAATCTTGAATGAGTAGATGTCAGCTTTTGAGTGTTACTGTTTATATTGATTTATTAATCATTTTTTAAGTTTGTTGCATGATTGTTGAAATCATCTCATAACATACTTGTTTACGGAAGAACCCCACCCCACAACAGTCAAGAACATTTTACAGAGAAAATGACATATTTCTAGCTATTTTAATAGTGAAATAAGTCAGTCATAACTCCTATTTTTTTTCCTGTAGTGTCTATCCTGGCAGAGAACGAGGAGATCCAGGAGTTGTTGATGAAGAATGGGATAGAGGTGGAGACAATAGCCGACATACACCCCATCCACGTCCAACCTGCTAGAGTCCTCAGCCACATTTACGCACGACTCGGTAAACAGAGAGGGAAGGAAGGGAGAAAGTTAGGCAAGAATGGGATAGAGGTGGAGACAGTAGCTGACACACCCCATCCACGTCCAACCTGCTAGAGTCCTCAGCCACATTTACGTATAACTCTGTAATAAATCTTTCACTACCATACAACAAAGTTTTGGACGGCAAGAAAATAACATTACAAAATAAAAAACTGATGACCTATTGGAAGCCACTTCTACACCGGGCGGTGACGGCCAGTTTCCCGGACCCTAATCCTAGACTAAAAAGCATGCTGAATATCAAATCAAATTGCATTTGTCACATGCGCCGAATACAACAGGTTTCACCTTACAGTGAAATGCTTACTTACAAGTAACAAACAATTTAAGAGCAGCAGTAAAATAACAATAGCGAGGCTATGTACAAGGGGTACCGGTACAGAGTCCATGTGCGGGGGTACAGGTTAGTTGAGGTAATTGAGGTAATGTGTACATGTAGGTACAGTTATTAAAGTGACTATGCATAGATAATAACAGACTAGCAGGGGGTCGGCAATGCAGATAGTCTGGGTAGCCATTTGACTAGATGTTCAGGAGTCTTATGGCTTGGGGGTAGAAGCGGTTTAGAAGCCTCTTGGACCTAGACTTGGTGCTCCAGCACCGCTTGCCATGCAGTAGCAGAGAGGACAGTCTATGACCAGGGTGGCTGGAGTCTTTGACCATTTTTAAGGCCTTCCTCTGACATCGCCTGGTAAACAGGTCCTGGATGGCAGGAAGCTTGGCCACAGTGATGTACTGGGCCATACTCACTACCCTCTGTAGTGCCTTGCGTTCGGAGGCCAAGCAGTTGCTGCACCAGGCAGTGTTGCAACCAATCAGGATGCTCTCAATGGTGCAGCTGTAGAACCTTTTGAGGATCTGAGGACCCATGCCAAATCTCTTTAGTCTCCTGAGGGGGAATAGGTTTTATTGTGCCTTCTTCACGACTGTCTTGGTGTGCTTGGACCATGTTAGTTTGTTGGTGATGTGGATACCAAGGAACTTGAAGCTCTCAACCTGCTCCACTAAAGCCCCGTCAATGAGAATGGGAACGTGATCAGTCCTCCTTTTCATGTAGTCCACGGTCATCTCCTTTGTCTTGATCACGTTGAGGGAGAGGTTGTTGTCCTGGCACCACACGACCAGGTCTCTGACCTCTTCCTTATAGGCTGTCTCATCGTTGTCGGTAACCAGAGACTAGGGCTGACTGGTAGACCCTACAGGAGGATTGGATGTCTAGGAACTTCTAAATTCTATGTCATCCGCAACACCATCTTTGCCTTCACACCACAGGTAGATACAGTACCATTTTGTGTGTGTGTATTTCTTACCTTTTCACTGTTGTGTTATCTGCTAACTTAATGATGGTGTTGGAGTCATGTCTGGCCGTGAAGTAATGAGTTGACTGGGAGTACAGGAGGGGACTGAGCACGCAGCCCTGAGGGGCCCCCGTGTTGAGGATCAGCGTGGCGATGTGTTGTTACCTAGCCTTACCACCTGGGGGCGGTCCTTCAGGAAGTCCAGGATCCAGTTGCAGAGGGAGGTGTTTAGTCCCAGGGTCCTTAGCTTATTGATGAGCTTTGAGGGTACTTTGCTGTTGAATGCTTAGCTGTAGTCAATGAACAGCATTCTCACATAGGTGTTCCTTTTGTCCAGGTGGGAAAGGGCAGTGTGGAGTGCAATAGAGATTGCATCATTTGTGGATCTGTTGGTGCGGTATGTAAATTGGAGTGGGTCCAGGGTCTCTGGGATAATGGTGTTGATGTGAGCCATGAACAGCCTTTCAAAGCACTTCATGGCTACAAATGTAAGTGCTACTGGTCGGTAGTCATTCATGCAGGTTACCTTAGTGTTCTTGGGCACAGGGACTATGGTGGTCTGCTTGAAGCATGTTTATATTACAGACACAGACGGGAAGAGGTTGAAAATGTCAGTGAAGACACTTGCTTGTTGGTCAGCGCATACTCGGAGTACACGTCCTGGTAATCCCTCTTGCCCCTTCGGCCTTGTGAATGTTGATCTGTCTAAAGGTCTTACTCTCATCGATCTGTACTCTTCCTCTTCCCCAGGACGTAACCAGAGACTAGGGCTGACTGGTAGACCCTACAGGAGGATTGGATGTCTAGGAACTTCTAAATTCTATGTCATCCGCAACACCATCTTTGCCTTCACACCACAGGTAGATACAGTACCATTTTGTGTGTGTGTATTTCTTACCTTTTCAGGACCCCATTGTCCTAACATTTCACCTGATTGTCCTGACAAGGTAGGAAAACAACAACTTTTTTGACAAGTCAGGTTGTTTTTCATGTCCTGAATTTGTTCAAATGATATTTTAAGGTTAAGTTAAGGGAAAAAATGTTTGACCATTAAGAATTATTTTTTCCCTAACACTGAACCTAACTCTACTCCTAATCCTTAATCCTAACTTTAACCCTAAAGGTGTGTAAAAGCTGAAGCTTCCAAAACTATTGCTCATGGTGAACTAGAACAATGAATATAAACTCTATTGTAAGACCTGATCACCTATAGCATGTAGTCTACCTACCTATAGCATGTAGTCTTTCTACCTACCTATATCATGTAGTGTTTCTACCTACCTATAGCATGTTGTCTGTCTACCTATAGCATGTTGTCTGTCTACCTATAGCATGTAGTCTGTCTACCTATAGCATGTAGTCTAGCTATAGCCAAATGTAGGCTAGCTATAGCATGTCGCCTAGCTATTGTATAGCATGTCCCCTAGCTATTGTATAGCATGTCGCCTAGCTATAGCACAGCATGTCGCCTAGCTATAGCATAGCATGTCGCCTAGCTATAGCATAGCATGTCGCCTAGCTATAGCATAGCATGTCGCCTAGCTATAGCATAGCATGTCGCCTAGCTATAGCATAGCATGTCGCCTAGCTATAGCATAGCATGTCGCCTAGCTATAGCATGTAGCCTACCTATAGCCAAATGAGTGTAGTATTTTCCGGATGTAGCTTAGGCTACTTTTATTCTGGTAAAACACAATTTTCAACAGCACATTTGATAATATTAACCTAACAAATTACATTGGTTGTCATTCAACCTATTAAGCCTAATATTTCGCAAGGCATTTTAAAAACATTTGAATGCTGAAGGTGACGCACAGATGTGCCAGATCAGGAATAGGCCTACCTCTCGTACGTCAGCGAGAGAAGCTGTACACAGAGCACAGTTTGACTCGGGCTACTGATATTACCTGGGGTTGTTAAGCAAGAAAAATGATTTGTAGATCAATGACTGTCAACCCAATTACATTCGTAGTTCGACACTGAAGTAGAGGACACAGTTATTACAAGATGAGGGGTATTTTCGGAAGGTAGAAAGTAATTTAAGCAAAACATTTTAGTGAACCGGCGATTCGTAATGTTTTGAATCGATTTTCTGACCGATGCATGGTTACATTAGTGGTCCTGTCGACCGATGTACACACAACTTTTAACATAACTTTTGAACTGGGGACTGAAGAGTGTCCTTACATCCCTAATGACTTTCTAGGATCATTTCATTGTTCAAATGCTCCTTTATTTGGATATCACTTTAGACAGTAGCTACTGAATGTCCCGGGAAGAGAGGGATAATTACTAGTCTTTTTTACTCCCTCCCTCCCTCCCTCCCTCCCTCCCTCCCTCCCTCCCTAACCCTCCCTTCCCCTCCCTCCCTCCCTCCTTCCCCCCCTCCTTCCCTCCCCTCCCCTCCCCTCCCTCCCTCCAGTTCATAGATCACCAGCAGTTCTACTTGGCGTTGGACAACCAGATGATTGTTGATATGCTCCGTACAGACCTGTCCTACCTCTCCTCTCGATGGAGGATGACTGGAAGACCCACTGTCACCTTTCCTATCTCTCAGACCATGCTCAGTGAGTCACACAGCAGGGAGTGTTTGTGTGTGTGTGTGTGTGTGTGTGTGTGTGTGTGTGTGTGTGTGTGTGTGTGTGTGTTAGCTCAATGTCCCTGTATGTTTCAGCTGAAGACCACTCTGACTTGGACCCTGCGGTTCTGGCCACTCTGAAGAAGCTACAGGATGGATACTATGGAGGAGCAAGGTGAGGGCTCCTTATTCATTCATTCATTAATCTGTCGGTTTGTTTGAAGAAATGGAAAGAACAATAACATTCATTCATTTTTTTTTTTGTTTAATCGTTCAATCTTTTGATCATTCAATGAATTTAACCATTCATAATTTTTTTCTGAAATCACTTGGTCACACACACACACACACACACACACACACACACACACACACACACACACACATTTATTCACTTAGTACCTTCCCTCACTCAGACATCGATCCATTCATTTTTCTCCCTCCAGGATCCAGACGGGGAAGCTCTCTGAGTTCCTGACCACTTCCTGTTTTGCCAAACTCAGCTTCCTGGATGCCAGTAAGCATGCGGGTGGCACGGGCCAGCAACAAGATGATGATGATGATGATGACTATGGATGCTTTGCTGAGCATGGCTTGACCTTCAATGGTGGTAAGAAAGGGAGGGGGAAGGAGGAAGGGGAGGGATAGAGGTATTTTGGTATTTTATTAGGATCCCCATTAGCTGTTGCAAAAGCAGCAACTACTCTTCCTGGGGTCCACACAAAACATGACACATGACATAATAAAGAACATCAATAGATAAGAACAGATCAAAGGCAGAACTACATACATTAAAAAAAAGGCACAAGTAGCCTACATATCAATACATTCACACAAACTATCTAGGTCCAATAGGGGAGAGGCGAGGTGTTGCTCTATCTGTTTTTTTGAGACCAGGTTTGCTGTTTATTTGAGCAATATGAGGAAGTTCCATACAATAAAGGCTCTATATAATACTGCTTCCTAGAATTTGTTCTGGATTTGGGGACTGTGAAAAGACCCCTGGTGGGTTGTCTGGTGGGGTAAGTGTGTGTGTGTGTAAGTTGACTATGCAAACAATTTAGGATTTTCAACACGTAAATGTTCCTTGTAATAATAAGTGATGCAGCCAGTCTCTCCTCAACTCTTGGCCAAGAGAGACTGACATGTATAGTATTTACATCAGCCCTCTGATTACAATGAAGAGCAAGACGTACCACTCTGTTCTGGGCCGGCTGCAGCTTAACTAGGTCTTTCCTTGCAGCACTGGACCACGTGGCTGGACAATAATCAAGATTAGACAAAACTAGAGCCTGCAGGACTTGACCACACGGCTGGACAATAATCAAGATTAGACAAAACTAGGTCCTGCAGAATTTGCATTTTGGAGTGTGGTGTCAAAAAAGCGGAGCATCTCTTTAATACGGCCAGACCTCTCCCCGTCTTTACGACCATTGAATCTACAGTTGAAGTCGGAAGTTTACATACACTTATGTTGGAGTCATTAAAACTTGTTTTTCAACCACTCCACAAATTTCTTGTTAAAAAACTATAGTTTTGGCAAGTCGGTTAGGACATCTACTTTGTACATGACACAGGTAATTTTTCCAAAAATTGTTTACAGACAGATTATTTCACTTATAATTCACTGTATCACAATTCCAGTGGGTTACATACACTAAGTTGACTGTGGCTTTAAACAGCTTGAAAAATTCCAGAAAATGATGTCATGGCTTTAGAAGCTTCTGATAGGCTAATTGACATCATTTGAGTCAATTGGAGGTGTACCTGTGGATGTATTTGAAGGCCTACCTTCAAAACTAACTGCCTCTTTGCTTGACATCATGGGAAAATCAAAAGAAATCAGCCAAGACCTCAGAAAAAAAATTGTAGACCTCCACAAGTCTGGTTCATCCTTGGGAGGAATTTCCAAATGCCTGAAGGTACCACGTTCATCTGTACAAACAATAGCATGCAAGTATAATAAAGGAGACGCGTTCTGTCTCCTAGAGATGAACGTACTTTGGTTCAAAAAGTGCAAATCAATCCCAGAACAACAGCAAAGGACCTTGTGAAGATGCTGGAGGAAATGGGTACAAAAGTATCTGTCTCCACAGTCAAACGAGTCCTATATCGACATAACCTGAAAGGCCGCTCAGCAAGGAAGAAGCCACTGCTCCAAATCCGCCATAAAAAAAAACGGTTTGCAACTGCACTTTTTCAAGAAATGTCCTCTGGTCTGATGAAACAAAAATAGAACTGTTTGACCATAATGACCATCGTAATGTTTGGAGGAAAAAGGGGAGGCTTGCAAGCTGAAGAACACCATCCCAACCGTGATGCACGGGGGTGACAGCATCATGTTGTGGGGGTGCTTTGCTGCAGGAGGGACTGGTGCACTTTACAAAATAGATGGCGTCATGAGGGAGGAAAAATGTTGAGGACAAATTGAAGCAACATTTCAAGACATCAGTAAAGAAGTTAAAGTTTGATTACCAAATACTAATTGAGTGTATGTAAACTTCTGATCCACTGGGAATGTGATGAAATAAAAAAAACTGAAATAAATCATTCTCTCTACTATTATTCTGACATTTTACATTCTTAAAATAAAGTGGAGATACTAACTGACCTAAGACAGGGAATTTTTACTAAGGTGTATGTAAACTTCAGACTTCAACTTGATATGTTTTGACCATGACAGTTTACAATCTAAGGTAACGGCAAGTAATTTAGTCTCCTCAACTTGTTCAACAGCCACACCATTCATTACCAGATTCAGCTGACGTCTGGAACTTTAGAAATTATTTGTACCAAATACAATGCTCTTAGTTTTCGAGATGTTCAGGACCAGTTTATTCCAAAACAGACTGCAACTCTTTGTTAAAGTTTCAGTGACTTCATTACCTGTGGTTTCTGATGTGTATATGGTTGAATCATCAGCATACATGGACACACATGCTTTGTTTAATGCCAGTGGCAGGTCATTGGTAAAAATAGAGAAGAGTAGGGGGCCTAGGGAGTTGCCTTGCGGTACACCACACTTTACATATTTGACATTAGAGAAGCTTCCATTATAGAAAACCCTTTGAGTTCTATTAGATAGATCGCTCTGAATCCATGATATTGCAGAGGTTGCAGAGGTTTTCAACAACCGGTTATGGTCAGTAATATCAAAGCCTGCACTGAAATCTAACCGTACAGCTCCCACAATCTTCTTATTATCATTTGTGTCAGTGCAGTACATTTTGAGTGCCTTTCTCTATAAGCATGCTGAAAGTCTGTTGTTAATTTGTTTACAGTGAAATAGCATTGTATTTGGTCAAACACAATTTTGCTAAGAGCTGGCAGCAAGCTTATAGGTCTGCTGTTAGAAACAGTTATGGCCACTTTACCACTCTTGGATAGCGGAATTAATTCCCTCCAGGCCTGAGGACAAAGCCTTTCCTCTAGCCACAGATTAAAAATATGACAGATCAGTGGCTATAGAGTTCACTACCAGTAGCTTTCCATCTGCTGTCAATGCAGGAGTTTTGTCATTATTGATCGATAACAATAATTTTTCCACCTCTCCCACACTAACTTTATAAAATTCTAACTTGCAAAGCCCTTAGCTCTGTGTGTGTGTCTCTCTCTTCTCTCTCCTTCTACTCCCCTTCATCTCTCCCCTCCTCCTTTCTCCCCCTCCCTCTCTAGACGCTGATGATCTAGCCCAGTACCTGGACCAGTTGTTGACCACAGCGAACCCCAGCAGAGGGTCAAAGGTCAGGGTTATTTATTAGTAAATACACAATTTTTTACATATACATTTTCTCACAAAGTGTATATATCTATATATATGTGTGTATGTTTATGTGTGTGTGTGTGTGTATATATAAAGCCAGGTTTCCCAGACACAGATTAAGCCTAATCCTGGACTATAAACCAATTTAAATGGAGATTGTCCAATGAGCTTCTTTTTTTTTGCCCAGGACGAGGATTCATCTAGATCTGAGAAACTGACCCCATATATATATATATATATATAAGGCCAGGTTTCCCAGACACAGATTAGGATTAATCTGTGTCTGGGAAAACTGGCCTTAATCTAACCAATACACTTGTCCCATGTCTTTTCTGGATGATTATTTTGGGTTATAGGTCAGAGGTGACTCTGGAGGGCTGGACAGGTTCAAAGCAGCAGCCACGAAGACCAAGGAAATGGTGTCTCTGATGCACAAGGCTAAGGAACTCCACCTACACAGTGAGGAACTTTTTAAGGGTGTCCAACTCATTCCATGGAGGCACAGTGTCTGCAGGTTGTTGCTCCTCCCTTGCACCTGTTCGATCAAGGTCATTGAACAGATCTCTCTTTTTACCCCCATCTCTCTCTCCCCCCCTCCTCTCTGTTGCTCTCTCCCCTCCCCCCCTCTTCTCTGTCACTCTCTCTCCCCCCCTCTCTGTCGCTATACCCCCCTCTCTGTCGCTCTCTCTCCCATCCCCCCTCCTCTCTGTCACTCTCTCTACCCTCCTCTCCCTCCTCTCTCCTCTCTGTCGCTCTCTCCCATCCCCCCTCCTCTCTGTCACTCTCTCTACCCTCCTCTCCCTCCTCTCTCCTCTCTGTCGCTCTCTACCCCCCCCCCTCTCTTCCAGATGCCCACTTATATCTCCCCAACAAGCTCTTCCGTTCCCCTCAGCCCTCCCTCCACCTCACCCTCACAGATTCCTCTGCGCCTCACACCAGTCAGGTAGGGGTGTGTGTGTGATTGCATACACATGTGAACACATTTAACATTTTCTCAAGCCTTATACTAAAAGACTACACTCTCACTTTCTCTCTCTCTATCTCTCTCTCTCTCTCTCCTCCACCTCTCTCTATAGTTTCCTCAGGTAGTAGTGACCACAGAGTGTAACCTGCCCAGAGATGCCAGTGGTGATATAGACTACACTAGTCTGGTCCAACTCCTCAGAGACACCCACAGTCTACCAGACCAGGCAGACATACTGTACATCCTCTTCAAAGACAAGTCAGATTCTCTCTCTTTATACAAAAGATCTCTGTCTGTCTGTCTGTATTCATCCCTCCATCCTTCTTTACCGATACTTGCAAATCGACCTGCTTTGAATTGAACCTGAGAATTTTCAAGAATTGTGTGTCTCTGTCTGTCTGCGTGTCTCTGTCTCTGTGTGTGTGTCTCTCTGTGTGTGTCTCTGTCTCTCTGTGTGTGTCTCTCTGTCTGTGTGTGTGCGTGTCTCTGTCTGTGTGTGTGCGTGTCTCTGTCTGTGTGTGTGCGTGTCTCTGTCTGTCTGCGTGTCTCTGTCTCTCTGTGTGTGTCTCTCTGTGTGTGTGTGCGTGTCTCTGTGTTTGTGTCTCTGTGTGTGTGTGTCTCTGTGTGTGTGTGTGTGTGTGTGTGTGTGTGTGTGTGTGTGTGTGTGTGTGTGTGTGTGTTTGTGTCTCTGTCCACCAGGGGTATGGAGTGGGACACCAGACTACATGGTAAAGGCTCTACAGTCCACTCCCTGCTGACAGACCTGTGTGTGTGTGTGTCTCTGTGTGTGTGTCTCTGTGTGTGTGTCTCTGTGTGTGTGTGTGTTTGTGTCTCTGTCCACCAGGGGTATGGAGTGGGACACCAGACTACATGGTAAAGGCTCTACAGTCCGCTCCCTGCTGACAGACCTGTATGTGAAGGCAGGAGATCTCAAACACTGGGGACTCATACGCATGATCTCTGGAATACTGAGGAAGAAAGTAGAGGAACTCGACTGGGTAAATATACAAACACCTATAATGATTGGTTGCTAGGGGTTAGCAGGCCTGTTTTGATTGGTTGATGAGTGTGTACTTGTTTTTTATTGGTTTCTGTGTCTCAGCAGGACTGTTTGTGATTGGTTGCTAGGTGTCAACTGGCATATTTTGATTGGTGGCTAGGTGTCTGCATTGGCCTGTTATGATTGGTTGATGAGGACAGATCTGTTTTGATTGGTTGATGAACGTATACTTGTTTTTGATTAGTTGCTGTGTGTCCCCAGGCTTGCTCTGATTTGTTGGCCCACCAGAAGCACCTGACTGTGGGTCTGCCTCCAGAACCTCGGGAGAAGACCATCACGGCGTCAGTTTACTTCCTAAATCCTGCTTCCTAAATGACACCAGGTTCCCTTTGTAGGGCACCAGGTCCCCTTTGTAGGGCACCAGGTTCCCTTTGTAGGGCACCAGGTTCCCTTTGTAGGGCACCAGGTTCCCTTTGTAGGGCACCAGGTTCCCTTTGTAGGGCACCAGGTTCCCTTTGTAGGGCACTACTTTTGACCAGAGACTCTGAGTGATGCATATTGTCATGGGCTCCCCTTGAAAAATACAGTAGATGGTGGTTAAATATATTAAAAAGATACATGGTTGTGATGGTCTCTCTCTGTATCCCTTCACCTCTCTCTTTCTTTCCTATTATTTCCTCTCTCTCTCGGCATTCCTTCATCTCTCTCTTGGCATTCCTTCATCTCTCTCTTGGCATTCCTTCATCTCTCTCTCGGCATTCCTTCATCTCTCTCTTGGCATTCCTTCATCTCTCTCTCTTGGCATTCCTTCATCTCTCTCTTGGCATTCCTTCATCTCTCTCTTGACATTCCTTCATCTCTCTTTCGGCATTCCTTCATCTCTCTCTTTCTTTCCTATTATTTCCTCTCTCTCTCGGCATTCCTTCATCTCTTTCTTTCTCTCGTATTACTTCATCTCTCTCTTGGCATTCCTTCATCTCTCTCTCTCTTGGCATTCCTTCATCTCTCTCTTGGCATTCCTTCATCTCTCTCTTTCCTACTTTCTCTCTCTCTCCTCTCTCTCCATCTCTCTCCTCTCTCTCCATCTCTCTCCTCTCTCTCTCCATCTCTCTCCTCTCTCTCTCCATCTCTCTCCTCTCTCCATCTCTCGCCTCTCTCTCTCCATCTCTCTGTCTCTCAGACCCATCCCTCCAGACAAGCTGGCCATGCTGATAGATGAAGCTAGTGAGAACAACATCACTATAGCCATCCTCACACAGGTACACAGGCACACATACTGTAAGCTCAGTCGTTTGGCCAAGCGTTCCTTTTCAAACTCCCTCTGTCTCTCTCTCTCTCTTGCGGTTGTGTGTGTGTGTATTTAACAGGAGATCATGGTGTACCTGGCGATGAACATGCGTACCCAACCCAGCCTGTTCAGTGAGATGTACAGGCTGCGTATCGGACTCATCATCCAGGTGATGGCCACTGAGCTGGCACAGTCTCTCAACTGCTCAGGTAATAAGTCAAATTAATAGTAGCAGTAAGTTGAACCCAGAGGCTGGCACAGTCTCTCAACTGCTCAGGTCACAATGACTAGAAAAGGACATTCCCTAAAATGTTTGTATTATTTTTGACCCTACAGTGAAGTAGGAAGTAGTGTCAAACATCCTGTAACCAATTCAATACAATTATTATTTTTTATGTGAAAAGTTAATTTTGAAATTGTGTGGTGCGTGCGTGTGGTGCGTGCGTGCGTGGCGTGTGTGGCGTGGCGTGTGTGGCGTGCGTGTGTGACGTGCGTGTGTGGCGTGCGTGTGTGGCGTGCGTGTGTGGCGTGCGTGTGTGGCGTGCGTGTGTCGCGTGCGTGCGTGTGTGGCGTGCGTGCGTGGCGTGCGTGTGTGGCGTGTGTGTGTGTGTCGCGGGCCCTGTAGGAGAGGAGGCTACAGAGAGTCTGATGAGTCTGAGTCCATCAGAATTAAAGATCCTGCTTCATCACATCCTCAGTGGGAAAGAGTTTGGAGTGCAGAAGAGTGGTATGAAGCCTCTATGAACTGTTATAACATCCCTATGAACATCTTTATGAACAGTTATTAGATTGCCATGAACTCATATTTTACATGTAAAATACTACACACACATATTATGACATCCTTATATGTGGTATCCTATGTTAGTTCTATGTTATAATTGTGTGTGTGTTCCAGTGCGTTCTGTAGACGCAGGTGCCAGTCCGGCCATCTCTATCCACGAGGTGGGTAATGTGGGCGCCACCAAGAGCGAGAGGGCGGGCATCAGCAAGCTGAAGAGTGACATGAGGATGGTACGTGTTAAAGAGGCATTCTGGAATTGAAACCGCAACAAAGTGGGGGGGTGGGGCTGGAGAAATGTAACCATTTCCAGATGTATAGAAGGAATGATGGATGTTGACCATCTGAGAGATCGACATGATTAGTTTTAATTGTAGTGTGTTTATCCTTCTGATTCGTTATTTTACCTGGTGGAAATGAGTCAACTAAACCTGAACTAAAACCAATTGGCTGGGAGAACATGATGTCACAGGTCTATTGGCTTTTTAAAGCTGCAAAATTCAACTTTTGGGGTGACCTGACCAAAATTTCTCATTGACAGATCTATTAGTCACAGATCTATAAGTCACAGATCTATAACACACAGATCTATAACACACAGATCTATAAGTCACAGATCTATAACTCACAGATCTATAACACACATTTCTTTCTCGTTGAAGTCTATGAAGTGGTAGATATGTTCTATGTGTGCTATTTCTATGTTTCCCTGTTCTTAAGTTTAGCATTTTGCATCTTTTATTTTGGGTTTTGTACACCAGCTTCAAACAGCTGAAAATACAATATATTTAGTTATGAGAAATATATTTGACAAGAGTTTAAGACGGTACAATGATTCTCAACATTAGACTTGCTTGTTTTGTCACATAAACTGAAATTAGGTATTAAGTATTAGAATATTTGCAACCAGGAAATGGAGGAGTGATTTCTGCATCTTTAAAGGGTTCAGAACCCTGTGAATGTGACACGTCATTTAACTTTTGTAGTTAAAAAAAAAAGAAAGTATTTAATCGTTAAGGACGTGGCCCAATGGTCTTCAGCAAATTCAAACACAAATATAGTTATATAAATATTACATTACCGCTTTTTCACGAATTTCATTTATATAATTGCCAAGCCCGTTCAAAAGGGGACTGATGTAGGAGGAGGGCACTTTCAGAATATTGAAGTTGAAAACCATTGGTTATGACCCTACAGACCAAATACCAAAAGTACCCAGACTGTTCTCCTCTCCAGACCTTGTCACTCAGTCATCTTTCCATTTCAGTTGGAGGAGCTCAGGTTGTCATGGTCGCAGCAAAGACAGGTGATGATGATGGTCATGACTTGTTGCTTGGTTACAGGGTGTTAATTCACTTGTGCGCTGTCATGCAGTTTGCATGCAAAAGTCACTTAAAACCAGTTGAATTATGGTCAAAAATCAGATTGTGGTCAATCCATTGGATCCAGGGTTTTTAAATGTCATTGCCTTGGTAATAGGGCGGTCTCTATGGTGATAAGAATGGTGGTCGGTTGGCACAGTGATTTTTTTAACGTAGTTGTTCACCCACACGGTTGTCATTGGCTGTTGTCCTGTTGTGAATTCTTTTCTCCCCACTTCAGAGCCTTACATCACACTCATTGGACATGGAACATATTGAATCTGGGGTAAGAGTTCAAATGCATTTTAGTGCACAAAATGTACTTTCAAATGGTCATCGCTTTCCCAGTTTACATCCTAGCTCATTGTAATTATCATAGCGAAATTGCCATTTTGCAGTTGGAAAGGTTAATCTCTCATTGGCTTAACGTGATATGTATACTGGTATGTATATTTTATGTCTCTGTCAGAGGTACAACCTCCCGCCCATAGGGCATACATTATATTCGTATGTATTTATATATTCATATGTACTGTATAGGTCTCCCTCCCAGTTTTGATGTCTTCACTATTATTCTACAATGTAGAAAATAGTTTTTAAAAATTACGAAAAATGTGAATGTGTGGGTGAATGTGTGGGGGAATGTGTGGGTGAATGTGTGGGTGAATGTGTTGGTGAATGTGTGGGTGAATGTGTGGGTGAATGTGTCGGCGAATGTGTGGGTGTGTCCAAACTTTTGGCTGGTACTGTATATGTATGAATATATTTGTGTTGTAGTGAGTTTGGTGGGTTGTAGTGAGTTTGGTGGGTTGTAGTGAGTTTGGTGGGTTGTAGTGAGTTTGGTGGGTTGTAGTGAGTTTGGTGGGTTGTAGTGAGTTTGGTGGGTTGTAGTGAGTTTGGTGGGTTGTAGTGAGTTTGGTGGGTAGCCCCGGCCGGGACTCGAACTGGGGTCAAGCGACTGTGAAGCCAACACCTTAAACACTATTCCAGGAGGTGGGGACCTCTTGATGAGGTCGCTAGGTGTTGGGTAAAGGTTGCTACAGTATGTGGCCTGTGTGTGTGTGTGTGTGTCACAGAGGTACAGGCTCCCCTCCATAGAGTCTCTGGACGTTCCAGTGAGCACGCCCGTCACCAAGGATACGAGGCACGGCCAATGGCTGCGTAGGAGACGTCTAGATGGAGCACTCAACAGAGTCCCCATAGGCTTCTATCAGAAGGTCTGGAAGATTCTGCAGAAGGTCTGGACTAACCTTGCAATATACATTTAGTATAGTATTACAGTATATATAGTTTAGTGTGTGTGTGTGTGTGTGTGTGTAATATATATATATATACAGTGCCTTGCGAAAGTATTTGGCCCCCTTGAACTTTGCGACCTTTTGCCACATTTCAGGCTTCAAACATAAAGATATAAAACTGTATTTTTTTGTGAAGAATCAACAACAAGTTGGACACAATCATGAAGTGGAACGACATTTATTGGATATTTCAACCTTTTTTAACAAATCAAAAACTGAAAAATTGGGCGTGCAAAATTATTCAGCCCCCTTAAGTTAATACTTTGTAGCGCCACCTTTTGCTGCGATTACAGCTGTAAGTCACTTGGGGTATGTCTCTATCAGTTTTGCACATCGAGAGACTGACATTTTTTCCCATTCCTCCTTGCAAAACAGCTCGAACTCAGTGAGGTTGGATGGAGAGCATTTGTGAACAGCGGTTTTCAGTTATTTCCACAGATTCTCGATTGGATTCAGGTCTGGACTTTGACTTGGCTATTCTAACACCTGGATATGTTTATTTTTGAACCATTCCATTGTAGATTTTGCTTTATGTTTTGGATCATTTTCTTGTTGGAAGACAAATCTCCGTCACAGTCTCAGGTCTTTTGCAGACTCCATCAGGTTTTCTTCCAGAATGGTCCTGTATTTGGCTCCATCCATCTTCCCATCAATTTTAACCATCTTCCCTGTCCCTGCTGAAGAAAAGCAGGCCCAAACCATGATGCTGCCACCACCATGTTTGACAGTGGGGATGGTGTGTTCAGCTGTGTTGCTTTTACGCCAAACATAACGTTTTGCATTGTTGCCAAAAAGTTCAATTTTGGTTTCATCTGACCAGAGCACCTTCTTCCACATGTTTGGTGTGTCTCCCAGGTGGCTTGTGGCAAACTTTAAACAACACTTTTTATGGATATCTTTAAGAAATGGCTTTCTTCTTGCCACTCTTCCATAAAGGCCAGATTTGTGCAATATACGACTGATTGTTGTCCTATGGACAGAGTCTCCCACCTCAGCTGTAGATCTCTGCAGTTCATCCAGAGTGATCATGGGCCTCTTGGCTGCATCTCTGATCAGTCTTCTCCTTGTATGAGCTGAAAGTTTAGAGGGACGGCCAGGTCTTGGTAGATTTGCAGTGGTCTGATACTCCTTCCATTTCAATATTATCGCTTGCACAGTGCTCCTTGGGATGTTTAAAGCTTGGGAAATCTTTTTGTATCCAAATCCGGCTTTAAACTTCTTCACAACAGTATCTCGGACCTGCCTGGTGTGTTCCTTGTTCTTCATGATGCTCTCTGCGCTTTTAACGGACCTCTGAGACTATCACAGTGCAGGTGCATTTATACGAAGACTTGATTACACACAGGTGGATTGTATTTATCATCATTAGTCATTTAGGTCAACATTGGATCATTCAGAGATCCTCACTGAACTTCTGGAGAGTTTGCTGCACTGAAAGTAAAAGGGCTGAATAATTTTGCACACCCAATTTTTCAGTTTTTGATTTGTTAAAAAAGTTTGAAATATCCAATAAATGTCGTTCCACTTCATGATTGTGTCCCACTTGTTGTTGATTCTTCACAAAAAAATACAGTTTTATATCTTTATGTTTGAAGCCTAAAAGGTCGCAAAGTTCAAGGGGGCCGAATACTTTCGCAAGGCACTGTATAATGTTAATATAATATTGAATTGTATATAGTATTATATGTTAATATTGTGTATAGTAATAGTATTATGTTAGTAGTATTTTATATATATAATGTTAATATAATATTGAATTGTATATAGTATTATATGTTAATATTGTGTATAGTAATAGTATTATGTTAGTAGTATTTTATATATATAATGTTAATATAATATTGAATTGTGTATAGTATTATATGTTAATATTGTGTATAGTAATAGTATTATGTTAGTAGTGTTGGAACCTAGGTCTGATTCTAACCCATTCAGTCATTAAAGGAATTGTTTGGCTTTGCAGTGTCATGGTCTGTCCATAGAAGGATTCGTTCTACCATCTTCAACGACAAGGGAGGTAAGGCGTCCAATCACAGCGCTGATTAGAAATGCCTCTGTTGAGAAATTATGTACAAAAAAATGATGACCACTGATCATTCATTGGAATAATTTTCTATTCAGACAACTGTACTTCCTGACTTCAGAAAGTCTCTCTCTCCAACTCCCTCTCTCTCTCTCATCCCATCCCATCTCCCATCCTTCCACTCCCCCAACCCCCGTCACTCCCCAGATGACTTTAGATGAGATCAAGTTTGCGGTGCACGTGGAGACGGTGCTGAACCGGGTGCCCCAGCCAGAGTACCGGCAGTTACTGGTGGAGGCCATCTTAGTTCTCACCATGCTGGCAGATGTGGATATAGACAGCGTGGGCAGCATCATCCATGTGGAGAAGATCGTCCACATCGCCAACGACATGTTTTACCACGACCAGGTGGGTGGGCTCGCATTTGTTTGTTCTACTATGAACAGGTTCTGTTCTTTTTTTCTACCAGTACTAGATGAGCCTTTTCCTTTCTTTCCTTATTTCCTTTTCTTCTTTCCTTTCCTTATTTCCTTTCCTTCTTTACTTTATTTTCTTTCTTTCTTATATATTTTCCACTTCTTTTTTTCTTAAATTAAAGTCCCTCCCTCCCTTCCTCTACAGAAGGACTTGGGAGCAGAGGAGCAGATCTTAGAGAGAGACCCCTCCACAGGAGTGTGTCGCTTGCTGTATGACAGCGCCCCTAGTGGACGATTTGGCAGTATGACATACCTCACCAGGGCTGTGGCTGTATACGTACAGGACTTTCTACCCTGTGGCTCCTGTGCCCTGCAGTAGACACACACGTGCTGGCTGTGTCAGAACACCTGTGCCTGCATTCTAAAGGGGAGGCTTTTTCGGGAATGTGAAAGTAGAACGTTTTAATATTATTTGACTTTGAGTGTGTTTTAAATGCCAGGATGTCATATTAATTTGGCCTTTCGTCTAGTGGAATTCGCTATATACGCTATTGAGGGAGCGAATCGTCTTTTCACACCCACTTGTGTTTGACAACAGCCGATAATCAGAATAGGGGACGGCGCTCTACAAAAATGAGCGAATGGTAGAAACTAGCCCGATTTGCGCATTAGATAAGTAGTATGTTGATATTTGTTGCTTACTGCATACATCTTTACTAACCAGTACGTCCTGAATAGTATGTAGTACTGTCAGTACACAATTTATAGTTTTAGTAAGTAGGAGGCATGACAGATTTCAGACACACCAACATGTACACCTTTAAACACAAATAAAGGTCTAATAAAAACACAAGTGTGATCTGACTGTTAGACTTAAAAAGCATTCACCTGAGTGTTCACTGGGTCTCATTGTTTATCATTTTTTTGTCCAGCCTGGCAGATATTTACATCTAACATGGACAACACACTGTCTTTGTTTGGTCAGACAAATAGCACCCTATTCCCTATATATAGTGTACTACATCGACCAGGCTCCTTAGGGTCCTGTAATCTATTACTCGATAACTAGTCAGTAACTGGTACCTAATAATTGATAACTAGTCATTGATAACTAATAAGTAACTGGTACCTAATAACTGATAACTAGTCATTGATAACTAGTAAGTAACTGGTACCTAATAACTGATAACTAGTCATTGATAACTAGTAAGTAACTGGTACCTAATAACTGATAACTAGTCATTGATAACTAGTAAGTAACTGGTACCTAATAATTGATAACTAGTCATTGATAACTAGTAAGTAACTGGTACCTAATAATTGATAACTAGTCATTGATAACTAGTAAGTAACTGATAACTAGTAAGTAACTGGTACCTAATAATTGATAACTAGTAAGTAACTGGTACCTAATAATTGATAACTAGTAATTGATAACTAGTAAGTAACTGGTACCTAATAACTGATAACTAGTAATTGATAACTAGTAAGTAACTGGTACCTAATAACTGATAACTAGTCATTGATAACTAGTTAGTAACTGGTACCTAATAACTGATAACTAGTAAGTAACTGGTACCTAATAATTGATAACAAGTAAGTAACTGGTACCTAATAATTGATAACTAGTAATTGAGACCTATAAGAGGGTTATCATGGGCAGTTTACAGGTACATTATATGATTTGTTGAGATGACTTGACAATCAAGAATAATCATACAAATCTATAATCTTCTGGTAGGTCTGCCTCAATTTGATAGATGTTGTAACTCACTGTTTCTTAATCCTGGGGACACAAAAGGGTAAGCATTTCTGTTGTTGAACTAACACACTTGACTGATGGAGGTGTATTAGAGCTAGGACAATAACAAAAATGTGCATCTTGGGTCCCAGGGACCAGGACTGGAGAACACAGTTGAAACTGATGCTGCCTGGGTTGAATAGAAGTCGCAATGTTTTCCTTAAGAAAGCATTTTGGTTTTATTGTCAGTGTGAGTTCTGGGACATTTTGGTTTTATTGTCAGTGTGAGTTCTGGGACATTTTGGTTTTATTGTCAGTGTGAGTTCTGGGACATTTTGGTTTTATTGTCAGTGTGAGTTCTGGGACATTTTGGTTTTATTGTCGGTGTGAGTTCTGGGACATTTTGGTTTTATTGTCGGTGTGAGTTCTGGGACATTTTGGTTTTATTGTCGGTGTGAGTTCTGGGACATTTTGGTTTTATTGTCGGTGTGAGTTCTGGGACATTTTGGTTTTATTGTCGGTGTGAGTTCTGGGACATTTTTTGTTTTATTGCCAGTGTGAGTTCTGGGACATTTTGGTTTTATTGCCAGTGTGAGTTCTGGGACATTTTGGTTTTATTGTCAGTGTGAGTTCTGGGACATTTTTGTTTCTAAACCTCAAGCCTATATGCTGTATTTATAAAGGTATTGTGTTGTTTTGGGGATTTTCACCGTTTCTGTTTTTTGTTTACTAATATACAAGGCAGAAAGTATAACGTAATATGCAAAAAGAGGACGATGTAGATTTGATAAGTTACTTCATTTGAGAAATGTTTTCTTTTTTGTGATTTATTTTTACAAGCTCAACTTTTATAAAGGTTAAGTTAAATTAATGTAATTGGCTTTGCAAGTATTCGATCAGATTAAACGTGAGCCAACACAACAAACGGTAATGAATGTAACTAAAGGTGTGGTTTCCAAACGTCACCCTGTTCTCCATGTAGAGCATGAAACTATAAACTGAATGGACAAAACATTAGGAACACCTGCTTTTTCCAGGACAGACGGACCAGGTGAATCCAGGTGAAAGCTATGAACCCTTATGGATGTCACTTGTTAAACCCACTTCAAATCAGTGTAGATGAAGAGGAGGAGACGGGTTAAAGAAGGATTTTTTTTAAGCCTTGAGTCAATTGGGACATGGATTGTGTGTATGTGTGCCATTCAGAGGGTGAATGGGCAAGACGCATATTAAAGTGCCGTTGAACGGGGTCTGGTAGTAAGTGCCAGGCGCAACGGTTTAGGTGTGTCGAGAACTGCAATGCAAGTCAATATTAGGAAGGTGTTCTTAATGTTTTGCACACTGTATATACACTACACTATATAGCCCAGGAATTGGGGTGCCATTTTAGGGGCGCAACAAACTCAAATGTCAGTTTTTACTCGTATTTAAAAAGTGCAATTTGTATTGGGATAAAATCCTTCACAAGAAAAGGGACAAGAGACTGGCACCTTGATGAGTTGAATAGTTTGTCAAATGATATATATGTTTACAGTAGATGGTGGTAACCTCAATGTAATTGGCTACTGAAAGGTAGTAAGTAAGGATCGCTGTGTTTGACAATAAAATAAATAATCTAGATGGAATATTAAAGGTTGTTGTGAGAAGCCATTACAGTGTTCATAGTCACAAATGCATGTTACTGATATGTATGTAAACCAGTTATGTCTGATTATCGGTGTTTACATTTCATTGACCCTTTATTTAACAAGGCAAGTCAGTTAAGAACAAATTCTTATTTTACAATGATGGCCTACCTCGGCCAAAACCCGAATGACGCTGGGCCATTTGTGCTCCGCCCTATGGGACTCCCGATCACGGCCGGTTGTGAAACAGCCCGGGATCAAACCAGGGTCTGTAGTGACTCTTCTAGCACTGAGATGCAGTGCCACTCGGGAGCCCCCACGTGTAGTGTTTACCAATTTTTCACAGAAAAATGCATTGAAAATACAGGGAGCATTACTTGATTCACAGCAAACAACATTTACTCACCTATTTTTTTCTACTGCTCATTCTATAATGCAGGGGTGTCAAACTCATTCAATTAAGTACCAATTGAGGGCTTCTACAACTAATCCATGGTTGGGTTTTCTCTAAACAGCCACTACAAACTTATGCTAGCTAACAACCAATAGAAGTGAATGTGGCACGTGACCAAAACATCAAATCAATCTCATATTTGTTTTGATGTCACATGCCATATTAACTTCTATTGGTTGCTATCTAACTGGTTTTCTTCAGGCCTGGACTATCTAACTGGTTTTCTTCAGGCCAGGACTATCTAACTGGTGAAATAATTTGGCTAACAGTCCTAGCTACTGATTTATTTTGCCATTGGAAAAAGAGAACATGCATACAAGCCCCATTCACTTCTACTGATTGTTAGCTAGTGGTGGCTAAAATAAGGCCCATCCCCTTTACTGATTGTTAGCTAGTGTTGGCTAAAATAAGCCTCATCCACTTCTACTGATTGTCAGCTAGTGATGGCTAAAATAAGCCCCATTCACCTCTACTGATTGTTAGCTAGTGGTGGCTAAAATAAGCCCCATTCCCTTTACTGATTGTTAGCTAGTGTTGGCTAAAATAAGCCCCATCCCCTTTACTGATTGTTAGCTAGTGGTGGCTAAAACAAGCCCCATTCACTTCTACTGATTGTTAGCTAGTGGTGGCTAAAATAAGCCCCATTCACCTCTACTGATTGTTAGCTAGTGGTGACTAAAATAAGCCCTGATGGACACAGCAGGTCTGATGAAACATTAGAAATAAGTTAGTATACCTCCTAAACTCACTTCTAAACATTGCCTGGGCCTTAGGCTCACGGATGTTTTATTCTTTATTGATATCTCAATCAAGAAACAGGATTGTCTAATCACATCTTACATAATCATTCATCAATCATAATCATACACTCTCCAACAACAAGAAAGAAAAATATTTACAAAATGATCAGATAAAATGTATTAACAATTGACCGTTAATACTCTACAGCTAAAACCAGATTTACACACACTTATACTCACACACATACACACACTCACACTCACACACATACACACACACAGACTCACACTCACACACACACACACACACACACATACACACACACACACACACACACTCACACACACACACTCACACACACACTCACACACATACACACACTCACACACAGCTATTATACAGTAAGACAAACCTTCCGTAAACAAAATGGATATGTACGACATTAAAACATTGTATTCATAGCAGGCGATTAGTGAGCAGTTCACATTTTATATTGAAAATATCTTCATTCAACAGACATTAGTTCAAACAGAAAATATACGGGATGAAAAATTCCTCATATAAAATAGGACCCTTTTAGAAATCAAACCACTATATTCACGGTAGGTCATCAGGTGATCAGTAAATGTATATGGAAATAATATCAAAATATATCAGAAAATAAATCTAAATATGCTATGGCCATACTAATTTAATTAAATGTTTAATAGATGCCCCTTTTCACGTTTATCTAAATAATTATGCTCAAGAATTGCGAGGTTGCTACAGTATCTTAAAGAGCAACTGCTCCTTCAAACCAATTTCTCATTTAGAAAAAGCCTATGTGGCATCCGATATGAATCAGAAACATTTTAATTCTATACAAAGTGTAAGTAGGAATATTTTTGGTCATAAAGTCAGTCTCGTCCAAAACCGTTGTTTTGTGAGACTTGTGGTGGTGACTGCATCACAACTGTCGAGGGGACTAGTTTCGGGCCACCTCCCAGACGGACCTATTCGTTTCACTCCCTCGTGGGCATTTCGGGCCACCTCCCAGACGGACCTATTAATTTCACTCCGTCGTGGGCATTTCGGGCCACCTCCCAGACGGACCTATTAATTTCACTCCGTCGTGGGCATTTCGGGCCACCTCCCAGACGGACCTATTAATTTCACTCCGTCGTGGGCATTTCGGGCCGCCTCCCAGACGGACCTATTCATTTCACTCCCTCGTGGGCAGTCTTTGCTTGTGGATCTTCTCTCGACCTCACAGGCTGGGTCAACTCCCACCACGTGTTGTAGGCCTGGATTATCCTGTGGTATGAGCCTCTTTCCAGGTGTCGGGGCCTCCCTGTCTTCCTACCCTAAGCTGCTTTTATCAGTGGAGCCCTGAGCTCCAATTTATCAACCAATTTATCCAATCATCACTCATCTTAGTCTATACCTGCTTGCCACAGAGGTTAGCTCACTCCTTCCTACTGTTGGGTTCTGAGAATATGAAATATACTTGTTCATGTCACTGAGGGAGAGAGGGTAATGTATAACATTTACATTATGTCAGGATATGTCACTGAGGGAGAGAGGGTAATGTATAACGTTTACATTATGTCAGGATATGTCACTGGGGGAGAGAGGGTAATGTATGACGTTTACATTATGTCAGGATATGTCACTGAGGGAGAGAGGGTAATGTATAACGTTTACATTATGTCAGGATATGTCACTGAGGGAGAGAGGGTAATGTATAACGTTTACATTATGTCAGGATATGTCACTGAGGGAGAGAGGGTAATGTATAACATTTACATTATGTCAGGATATGTCACTGAGGGAGAGAGGGTAATGTATAACGTTTACATTATGTCAGGATATGTCTCTGAGGGAGAGAGGGTAATGTATAACGTTTACATTATGTCAGGATATGTCACTGAGGGAGAGAGGGTAATGTATAACGTTTACATTATGTCAGTATATGTCACTGAGGGAGAGAGGGTAATGTATAACGTTTACATTATGTCAGGATATGTCACTGAGGGAGAGAGGGTAATGTATAACGTTTGCATGATGTCAGGATATGTCACTGAGGGAGAGAGGGTAATGTATAACGTTTGCATGATGTCAGGATATGTCACTGAGGGAGAGAGGGTAATGTATTACGTTTACATTATGTCAGGATATGTCACTGAGGGAGAGAGGGTAATGTATAACGTTTACATTATGTCAGGATATGTCACTGAGGGAGAGAGGGTAGTGTATAACGTTTACATTATGTCAGGATATGTCACTGAGGGAGAGAGGGTCAGGATATCTCTGTCTAGCAACAGAGATGCATTGGCTGTTCAGGTGTGCAGGAGGAGACTCGGCATCTTTAAATAGCAGTGTTTGTGTGAACATGTCGTTGTCTAATGCAGCTGTATTGACACTCTGGGAAGAATTACACTTGGTTTAAGCTTTCAGAGTGTCTGTAGATTTTGTATACTCTGACGCTACTGATTATGGGTAGTTTGTGTCCTGGTTACTCGCTTAAGGCCTGGGTATAGGATTTCAGCTGAATTCATTCTTAACTGAAAACAGGTTCAGCACTTTGTCTGGGTGGAGGTTGAAAACCTTACAGGCTAACCTCCTAGTGGCATTTAGTGTTCTGTTTACAGTTACCCTGTAGCTCCCCTGTGGCTTCCTGCTCAAGCCCACAATAAGGTCTGGCCACGGAGCCAACTAAGGTGAATCCCCTGAGTCTGTAGTTGTTTTATTGTTACTTTACTTCTCAGCACTTTATTCAACAGATGAATTAACTAGTTCATGAAAACCAGTAACACTTCTCTTTTTGTTCCACAGCCTCACAACTGATGTGGATTTTATAGATTTTGAAAAACAACGCAGTAGCTTCTAACAATAGTAATTAAGTTCTGTTCTTACCTTGCCGCAAAATCTTCAAGCTTCTAATGCATCAATCACTTATCTTTTACATTGCTGTTTATAAATGTTTTCTGCCCAAGCCTCCTTAACTACAGCCACACAACACATTATCTCCATTACACGTGACATCGTCTCCTTTACATGTGATGTTTACACAATGTTAGGTAACGCATTGTTCCCTTTGTACGTGATGACAATCATTGGCTTCATGGCCCACCTGCCATCAGACATGTCTAATGGCTGTAACCCGGGGCTTGAGTGCAATGGGGGTGTCGCCATATAAGGTGAACCTCCGGCAGAGGAATATATACAGTGGGGCAAAAAAGTATTTAGTCAGCCACCAATTGTACAAGTTCTCCCACTTAAAAAGATGAGAGAGGCCTATAATTTTCATCATAGGTACACTTCAACTATGACAGACAAAATGAGAAAAAAAATCCAGAAAATCACATTGTAGGATTTTGAATTAATTTATTTGCAAATTATGGTGGAAAATAAGTATTTGGTCACCTACAAACAAGCAAGATTTCTGGCTCTCACAGACCTGTAACTTCTTCTTTAAGAGGCTCCTCTGTCCTCCACTCGTTACCTGTATTAATGGCACCTGTTTGAACTTGTTATCAGTATAAAAGACACCTGTCCACTACCTCAAACAGTCACACTCCAAACTCCACTATGGCCAAGACCAAAGAGCTGTCAAAGGACACCAGAAACAAAATTGTAGACCTGCACCAGGCTGGGAAGGCTGAATCTGCAATAGGTAAGCAGCTTGGTTTGAAGAAATCAACTGTGGGAGCAATTATTAGGAAATGGAAGACATACAAGACCATTGATAATCTCCCTCGATCTGGAGCTCCACGCAAGATCTCACCCCGTGGGGTCAAAATTATCACAAGAACGGTGAGCAAAAATCCCAGAACCACACGGGGGGACCTAGTGAATGACCTGCAGAGAGCTGGGACCAAAGTAACAAAGCCTACCATCAGTAACACACTACGCCGCCAGGGACTGAAATCCTGCAGTGCCAGACGTGTCCCCCTGCTTAAGCCAGTACATGTCCAGGCCCGTCTGAAGTTTGCTAGAGAGCATTTGGATGATCCAGAAGAAGATTGGAAGAATGTCATATGGTCAGATGAAACCAAAATATAACTTTTTGGTAAAAACTCAACTCGTCGTGTTTGGAGGACAAAGAATGCTGAGTTGCATCCAAAGAACACCATACCTACTGTGAAGCATTGGGGTGGAAACATCATGCTTTGGGGCTGTTTTTCTGCAAAGGGACCAAGACGACTGATCTGTGTAAAGGAAAGAATGAATCGGGCCATGTATCGTGAGATTTTGAGTGAAAACCTCTTTCCATCAGCAAGGCCATTGAAGATGAAACGTGGCTGGGTCTTTCAGCATGACAATGATCCCAAACACACCACCCGGGCAACGAAGGAGTGGCTTCGTAAGAAGCATTTCAAGGTCCTGGAGTGGCCTAGCCAGTCTCCAGATCTCAACCCCATAGAAATTCTTTGGAGGGAGTTGAAAGTCCGTGTTGCCCAGCAACAGCCCCAAAACATCACTGCTCTAGAGGAGATCTGCATGGAGGAATGGGCCAAAATACCAGCAACAGTGTGAAAACCTTGTGAAGACTTACAGAAAACATTTGACCTCTGTCATTGCCAACAAAGGGTATATAACAAAGTATTGAGATAAACTTTTGTTATTGACCAAATACTTATTTTCCACCATAACTTGCAAATAAATTCATTAAAAATCCTACAATGTGATTTTCTGGATTTGTTTTTCTCATTTTGTCTGTCATAGTTGAAGTGTACCTATGATGAAAACTACAGGCCTCTCTCATCTTTTTAAGTGGGAGAACTTGCACAATTGGTGGCTGACTAAATACTTTTTTGCCCCACTGTACATTCTACCTGCAACCTTCACTTCCTCCCTTTGACTGAGTTGTGCTCTAGCTGTGGTTGGAGCCTCTTCCTGTCCTCCTTCCGCTTCTTCCATGTTTTCAGTGTTACCAGAGTCCTGTTGGGAGGCTGGAGGAGTCCTAAGGTCAAATTGACCAGGCTTGTTCACAACACAATGTAAATGAATGTTGGGTTTGTTTCAAATCCTGCCCACAGCTGGTAGCACACAAGTAATCATCAATTCGAAATGTTAAATTTGCGTTGACTTTGGATATCCATATGGGACTAGGTAGGGACCATCGGTAAACAACACAATATACATATTGACTTAACCTCAAACCAACTATGCATTGTAGAAATTCATATACAAATATTGAAAGCATTTAATGACAACAACTAAAAGGTGTGCAACATGAATGAAAATATTTTGTCTCATTTACATTGTGTCATTTATTGACCGTCCCTAACTAGTTCCAGATATAGGCTATCCAATATCAAACCAATTTTGCCACAGTAGCACACCAGCCGGCAGAAGCTAATTGGTGAAATCATTTGGCTAACTCTTCCCACCTGAACAAACACACGAGAAACCACACTGCAAAACCAACTCTCATTTGAATTCAGCCATGGCCACTAGCATTTATTAATAACCAAATCTAGAACGAGACCAGGAAGTGCAGTTGCCCTTTCAACAAGGTATTTTTGTCTTTTTTTACTTGACTCACGATATGATGTAGATGCTGAAAGTAAACAGTATGGTGGCTCTATTTCCACAACAACTAAGAGAGTTCAAGCGAGAGGCTCAACTTTTCTGTTATTTTGGTTGTTGACAGTGTGAAGCTAACCTATGCACATCTGCAGATACTGTCTGAGCGAAGTATTTCATCTTTCTCATCATCAGACCACAGCAGTGAATCTCTCCTTCAGATTTAGAATGGACTATAAAATGATTAAATGTCTAAAATATTTATTTTGTCAATGGGACCAACTGCACTGTTAAGGGCTTGTAAGTAAGCATTTCACGGTAAGGTCTACATCTATTGTAATTCAGCGGATGTGACAAATAATATCCGATTTGATTTATTAGGAACTACAAAATAGAATCTGAAGAAAAAAAAATTGGGCCTGTGTCATTAATCAGCAGCCGCTATTGATGTGTTTAAACTTCTTCACAACAGTATCTCGGACCTGCCTGGTGTGTTTCTTGTTCTTCATGATGCTCTCTGCGCTTTTAACGGACCTCTGAGACTATCACAGTGCAGGTGCATTTATACGGAGACTTGATTACACACAGGTGGATTGTATTTATCATCATTAGTCATTTAGGTCAACATTGGATCATTCAGAGATCCTCACTGAACTTCTGGAGAGAGTTTGCTGCACTGAAAGTAAAGGGGCTGAATAATTTTGCACGCCCAATTTTTCAGTTTTTGATTTGTTAAAAAAGTTTGAAATATCCAATAAATGTCGTTCCACTTCATGATTGTGTCCCACTTGTTGTTGATTCTTCACAAAAAAAATACAGTTTTATATATTTATGTTTGAAGCCTGAAATGTGGCAAAAGGTCGCAAAGTTCAAGGGGGCCGAATGCTTTCGCAAGACACTGTAGTCTTCTTACCCACCTGCACCTCATAGTAGAATCTCCCTGAGGAGAAGCCCTCGTTTCCCAGGACACAGGTTGTATATTTAAACCTCTCTGGGTTGTCAGGGAGATTCTGTCGTGTGTCTCCACCTCTCACTAGTTTCCCATCTTCAGACAGGATGAGTCTGGGATGTGCTGTATCAGGGTCCAGGGACACACCCACTGTGGAGAAAATATATGTGATGTCAAATGTATTTAATGTAAAATGTTACCATCTCAATATACATTTGGTATGTAATAAATGTTGTTGGTTTATTCATTTGAGCATTTGTCTGTTGCATTGACCTGCATACTGTTGAATTGTCTTAAACTCTGTGGAAACAGAAGGAAGAGGAACATCAATACTCCTTTGATTGGACAACACTACAACTACACTGAACACTGAACACAAACGCAACATGTGAAGTGTTGGTCCCATGTTTCATGAGCTGAAATAAAAGTTCCCAGAATTGTTCCATACACACAAAAAGCTTATTACTCTCAAATTGTGTGCACAAATGTTTTTACATCCCTGTTAGTGAACATTTGTCCTTTGCCAAGATAATCCATCCACCTGACAGGTGTGATTTATCAAGAAGCTGATTAAACGGCATGATCATTACACAGGTGCACCTTGTGCTGGGGACAATAAAAGAGCACTCTAAAATGTGCAGTTTAGTCTCACAACACAATGCCACCGATGTCTCAAGTGTTGAGGGAGCGTGCGATTTGCATCCACCAGAGCCGTTGCCAGAGAATGTCAGGTTGATTTCCTCCTCGGGCTCGTGCGGTGGAGATCTTCGTGAGCTATACTCAGGCTTATTTCAGGGTAGTAAGTTGATGGTCTGTTTTCATCTCTCTCTCTCTCTCTCTCACCTGCTGTCTCGACCTCTGAATGCTCGGCTATGAAAAGCCAACTGACATTTACTCCTGAGGTGCTGACCTGTTGCACCCTCTACAAGCACTGTGATTATTATTTGATGCTGCTGGTTATCTATGAATATTTGAACATCTTGAAGAAAGATCTGGCTGGTTATCTATGAATATTTGAACATCTTGAAGAACGATCTGGCTGGTTATCTATGAGCATTTGAACATCTTGAAGAACGATCTGGCTGGTTATCTATGAGCATTTGAACATCTTGAAGAACAATCTGGCCTCAATGGCCATGTACTCTTATAATCTCCACCCGGCACAGCCAGAAGACTGGCCACCCCTCAGAGGCTGGTTCCTCTCTAGGTTTCTGCCTTTCTAGGGAGTTGTTCCTAGCCACTGTGCTTCTACATGTGCATTGACTGGTCTCTGGGGTTTTAGGTTTCTAACTGCTGATTAAAAATGGCTTTATAAATACATTTGATTCAGAGAAAATAATCATGTTCCTTGAGTTTTATTGGAGTGACAAAAAGTGGCTAATAGCTAACTGATCTCTCATGTCACTTCATTGAGCAGAGCAGCCCAAGCGGAGCCGTTGCTATGGAAACTCAGACTCAGAGCGCCATGAGTGCATAGGGAGCGAGTGACAGACAGAGGAGCAGCTAATTTGGCAGAAGTCACAAATACGATGACTTGCAACTCGACTTTGACTTTAACACCAATGACTCGTGACTTAACTTGGACTTGACGCCTTATGACTCGACCTGACTTGATACCCTCCCCCGGCCCGCCACAGGAGTCGCTGGTGCGCGATGAGACAAGGACATCCCTACCGGCCAAGCCCTCCCTAACCCGGACGACGCAAGGCCAATTGTGCGTCGCCCCACGGACCTCCCGGTCGCGGCCGGTTATGACAGAGCCTGGGCGCAAACCCAGAGTCTCTGGTGGCACAGTTGGCGCTGCAGTACAGCGCCCTTAACCACCGGGGGCCTCCCGGGTGGCGCAAAGTTTTGGTCACTTTCTGTCAGTGGTTGACAATAAGTACAGCCCAGTGTGTCGCAGAACATTGACATCAAAAGTAGAGAACCTCTACAGAGAGACATTCAAACTGAAAACTCAGTTGAGCAGCACGGTGGACATTTGGCCCTATAGAAAGATGAGGGGGTTCCTTGGTGTCACTGTGCACTGTATGGAGAAAGATGGAGAGAGGCTACAGCTCAAGTCCAATATCTTGGCGAAGGCTCACACACGGCCGAAAGAATCTGTGAGCAATTTGAGGCCATATGTGATGAGTACAGTATTGAAGATAAATTGGACTACATCATTAGTGACAATGCTGCTGACATGAGAAAAGCATTCACGGTGTGATTCTCCACTGAACAAGAAGATGAAATACCTGATGAAGATCACCTTGATGACCCAGAGCTCTGGAATGACCCTGGAAGACCAGCAAACAGTGGATGTTGCTATTGCAAAAAAAAACAGCGCTTGCAGTGTTCTGCCCACACTCTCCAGCTGCTGGTGGGAGACGGCTTGAATAGAAACAAAAGGGATGACTCCTTCTCTTTCAAAGTTATCAAAAATCAGCTCAAGGCTGCATACAAGCACATCATTCAAAGAGGTGTTTGAGGATGAATTCAGGGAAAGAGGCATCCCTGCTGCTGTCAACACAACATTCAAAGAGGTGTTTGAGGCTGAATTTGGGGAAAGAGGCATCCCTGCTGCTGTCAACACAACATTCAAAGAGGTGTTTGAGGCTGAATTTGGGGAAAGGGGCATCCCTGCTGCTGTCAACACAACATTCAAAGAGGTGTTTGAGGCTGAATTCAGGGAAAGAGGCATCCCTGCTGCTGTCAACACAAGATGGAACTCAACACTGAGACAAGTGAAGGCAGTTATCTAATGTGACCATCTAAAGCTCAGTCATGTTCCAGAAAAGGCTGGGCACAAGGAGTTGTTGTTCACCGTACGGGAGTGGAGTAAGGTGAAGGAGTTGTTGTTCACAGTACGGGAGTGGAATAAATTGAAGGAGTTGTTGTTCACCGTACGGGAGTGGAGTAAGTTGAAGGAGTTGTTGTTCACCGTACGGGAGTGGAGTAAATTGAAGGAGTTGTTGTTCACCGTACGGGAGTGGAATAAATTGAAGGAGTTGTTGTTCACCGTACGGGAGTGGAGTAAATTGAAGGAGTTGTTGTTCACCGTACGGGAGTGGAGTAAGTTGAAGGAGTTGTTGTTCACCGTACGGGAGTGGAATAAATTGAAGGAGTTGTTGTTCACCGTACGGGAGTGGAATAAATTGAAGGAGTTGTTGTTCACCGTACGGGAGTGGAGTAAATTGAAGGAGTTGTTGTTCACCGTACGGGAGTGGAGTAAGTTGAAGGAGTTGTTGTTCACCGTACCGGAGTGGAATAAATTGAAGGAGTTGTTGTTCACCGTACGGGAGTGGAGTAAGGTGAAGGAGTTGTTGTTCACCGTACGGGAGTGGAGTAAGTTGAAGGAGTTGTTGTTCACCGTACGGGAGTGGAGTAAGTTGAAGGAGTTGTTGTTCACCGTACGGGAGTGGAGTAAGGTGAAGGAGTTGTTGTTCACCGTACGGGAGTGGAGTAAGGTGAAGGAGTTGTTGTTCACCGTACGGGAGTGGAGTAAGGTGAAGGAGTTGGTGGACATCCTGAAGCCATTTTGGAGAAGCAACAGATATGACACAGGGGGAGAAGATAGTCACAATCAGTTCTGTTGTTCCCTCGGTCCTGGCCCCGAATCACCACCTGGAGCAGCGGAAGCCCCAAGTCCATTTCCTGAGCGGCCTGGTCAGAAGTCTCCAGGCATCCCTGAACAAAAGATTTCTTGGAATATTCATCAATGTGAAAATGGGCAGGGCACAAGATGGAATCAGTGCCCCCTTTTCAGATCCAGTCTACCTCAAAGCAAATCTCAGTCTACCCATTGCAAATCTACCATTCCAGTGTTTTACTTGCTATTTGTATTTACTTTGCCACCATGGCCTTTTTTTGCCTTTACCTCCCTTATCTCACCTCATTTGCTCACATCGTATATAGACTTGTTTCTACTGTATTATTGACTGTATGTTTGTTTTACTCCATGTGTAACTCTGTGTCGATGTATGTGTCGAACTGCTTTGCTTTATCTTGGCCAGGTCGCAATTGTAAATGAGAACTTGTTCTCAACTTGCCTACCTGGTTAAATAAAGGTGAAATAAAAAAATAAATAAAAAAAGCAGCTGCCTTGGATCCAGCTTTTTCTCTGATGTGGGCGGAGCACCATGTGCTGGTCAGGGAGGAGGTCAAGGAGGAGGTCAAGGAGGAGGTGGCACAGGGAGTGAAAGGTAAATATTATCGAGTTTAATATAACTTTTTCTCATAATTTCATCCAATTGACTGCAACAATAATACTTGTTCAGTGTAACCCACTGCATCACCAAAACTCTAATACCGGCCATTTTGTTTCTGCTATGCTTTTACATGTTTTGCCAGAACTGATTCTGCAAGATGCTGCAGGGACGGAGCAAGCTGTGCCTCTTGTTGATGAGAAAGAGCGAGAGGACCATAGTCCTGGACAAGAAGAAGGGCTGTTTGCAGCATACTGTAAGAGGCAGAAGAAAGCGGTGGGGACCTCTCCAGCACTACAACTAAGTCACTACCTTGCGAAGGACAGAATGACCTCTTGTTCTGGGCAATGAACAGCAAGGCTCTTCCTTCACTGAGCCGAGTGGCCATCAGGGTCTTGGCAGTGCCTCCAGTCCTCCAGTGGAGCGCGTCGTTAGCCATGGTGGCATCATACCGCGGCCTCATCGTGCACAAATTACTGACAGACTTTTATCGCATTTGGTCTTTTGCAAATGCAATGCAACATGGGGCCCTGAGATAAGAGAAAAAATGAAACCATAGAGAGACATATTTCCCTCAGATTACACAGATCCACAAAGAATTCGAAAACAAATCCAATTTTGAAATTCCAGTGTGCCATCACAGCAGCAAGATTTGTGACCTGTTGCCACAAGAAAAGGGCAACCAGTGAAGAACAAACACCATTGTAAATACAACCCATATTTATGCTTATTTATTTTCCCTTGTGTACTTTAACCATTTGTACATTGTTACAACACTGTGTGTATATATATATATATATATATAATATGACATTTGTAATGTCTGTATTGTTTTGAAACTTCTGTATGTGTAATGTTTACTGTTAATTGTTATTGTTTATTTCACTCTCTCTTTCTCACTCTCCATCTCCGTCTCTCTCTCTCTCAATTCACTTCAATTCAAGGGGCTTTATTGGCATGGGAAACACATGTTAACGTTGCCAAAGCAAGTGAAGGAGATAATATACAAAAGTGAAATAAACAATAAAAATGAACAGTAAACATTACACTCACAGAACTTCTCTCCCCCAATCCCCAGCCTATAGGGAGGTCAGAGACCTGACCGTGTGGTGCCAGGACAACAACCTCTCCCTTTTTTCCCCTCATCAATCTACGCACAATACCCCACGATGACAAAACAAAAACCGTTTTTTAGAAATGTTAGCAAATGTATAAAAAATAAATAATGAAATATCACATTTACAGTATTCAGACCCTTATCTCAGTATTTAGTTAAAGCACCTTTGGTAGCGATTACAGCTTCAAGTCTTCTTAGGTATGACGCTGGAAGCTTGGCACACCTGTATTAGGGGAGTTTCTCCCATTTCATTTAAACCTGGTTCATTTAAACGTAGTTCATTTAAACCTGGTTAATTTAAAACTGGTTAATTTAAACCTGGTTCCTTTAAACCTGGTTCCTTTAAACCTGGTTCCTTTAAACCTGGTTCCTTTACACCTGGTTCATTTAAACCTGCAGGGTTCATTTAAACATGGTCCATTTAAACCTGGTTCATTGAAACCTGGTTGATTTACACCTGGTTGATTTACACCTGGTTGATTTACAGTGCATTCGGAAAGTATTCAGACCCCTTGACTTTCTACACATTTTGTTACGTCTTATTCTAAAATGGATATTATGCACATTGATAGCGAACGTCCTCACCATGTGATTTATCACAGTAGCAGGCAGCAGAAATCTAAAGGATCAGACCCGAAAACATGCGAGCGAAAGTGATCGGGTGAAGTGATTGGACAGAGAAATACAGGGGGATCAATGTACAGCCTGTCCTTCTCTTTACAGACAGGCATTTGTGACCGGCTCAATCTTATGTATCAACTTTTTTAATTGTGTTTTTAACATTGGAAAAAAGTCAAGATTCAGAGCTATAAAATGGTATACCATACACTAAAGTTGAGGAACAATGGGAAAGTAATTCTGTTTTGGAATTTGATAAACTTGTGACCTCACTTCTGAGAAAATGGAGAGAACAGCTAATTAATCTATTTTATGAAATTACAGTCTGAAGAGCTCGCATTGTTGAATTCAACCCGGGTTCGATCCCAGGCTGTGTCGCAGCCGGCCACAACCGGGAGACCCATGAGGTGGCTCTCAATTGGCCCAGCGTCATCCGGGTTAGGGGACGGTTTGGCCAGCCTCGGCTGGCTACTCATCTACAAGACATGTAGGTCTGTTAGAGCAGTAGTCTAGGCTGGCTACTCATCTACAAGACATGTAGGTCTGTTAGAGCAGTAGTCTAGGCTGACTACTCATCTACAAGACATGTAGGTCTGTTAGAGCAGTAGTCTAGGCTGGCTACTCATCTACAAGACATGTTGAGTGCAACATACAGCAATGCCGTACAGGATTCAACCGTACCGGATTGTTGGTGTGATGGTTTGGGGATGCTTTGATGTCTCAGGACCTGGACAACTTGTCTTAATAGAAGGAACCATGAATTCTGCTCTGTATCAGAGAATTCTCAAGTAGAATGTCAGGAAATCCATCTGAGCTGAAGCGCAGCTGGGTCAGGCAGCAAGGTAATGATTCTGTGGATCACTACTTGTGTCCCAAATGACACCCTATTCCCTATTTTAGTGCACTACTTTTGACCACAGCCCATCGTTCTCTTGTCAAAAGTAGTGCACTGAATTGGGAATAGGGTGCCATTGGAGAATGATCCAAAACACAAGTCTACATGAAAATGGCAAAAAAAAAGTAACACATTTGAAGTTTTGAAATGGCCTAGTCAAAGCCCAGACCTAATCCCAATTGAGATGTTGTGGCAGTACTTGAAACGAGCAGTTCATGCTTGGAAAACCCCAGAAATGTCACTGAGTTAAAGCACTTCTACATGGAAGAGTGGGCCAAAATTCCTCCACAGCGATGTGAGACATCAACAAATACAGGAAGTGTTGGAGTCATTACAGCTTAAAAGGTGGCACGACCAGTTGAGAGACAATTACTTTTTCCACACGGGAGCATTGGGTGTTGCATATCTTTGTTTATGAAATATGTAATTCTTGTTTCTTGTAACAGTCAGTATACAAAACAAATATGCAAAAGTAGAAAACGGGGGCAGATACTTATGTACCGTAATACCCTGTACATAGATACTTATGTACCGTAATACCCTGTATATAGATACTTATGTACCGTAATACCCTGTATATAGATACTTATGTACCGTAATACCCTGTATATAGATACTTATGTAAATAAGGGTTGCCACCTTACGTTCCTGCACTACTCAAAGCAAATCTACTACTTTAATTATTCATCAAATACAGTCAAATGCCGTCATATCGTCAAATGCGAAACATATTGTGATTTGATACTACTCTTCTACGTAGGTTTTTCTATTGTGTTACTAACTCTTTGTCGCACTGCTTTGCTTTATCTTGGCCAGGTCGCAGTTGTAAATAAGAAACTTGTTCTCAACTGGCCTACCTGGTTAAATAAAAAATATACAAAATTATATCTTGGTCATATCGTCCAGCCCTACATTACATCATGAGGTTCTCTTGGAGATTTTTTTTATTTATTTATTTATTTATTTATTTATTACAATCATTACTCAGATTATTAGATCACATATACACTGAATCAGAATTTCATTCAGTGTCATTTGAAAAACAACACTTTTTAATTCACAAGACCTGTCACATAGAACATGAGGTAAAACATCAGTAAACTGTGGAGCAACACACGGTATAAAACACAGGTATACAAAAGCCATGTTTAGACAGGTAGTCTGATGTGACTCAGATCAGATTTTTTTGGGGGCATATCTGATACACATCTGATCTCTGCAAAACTGACTAAACAATTTCATAGCTTGATTCATAGTAATTGAACCTCAACTCACACATGCCCATGCACGCACACTCACACTAAAAATAAAAATAATCCACAGTAAAAGATCCTTGAGGTTATTCACGACGCTGCTCAGTGCATTAAATTATACTGTCTGTTAATCCCGTCGGACCAAACATCTAAGATCTCACCCCAGGTTTCCCTAGGTCAGGGGTTAAACATGATAATGAATCTACATTTATAGTCTCTTCAGTCTGTCCAGCAGCTTGCTAGACCTGACGTTCTAGCTCAGGGGTGGGCAACTCCAGTCCTAAAGGGCCTGATTGGCGTCACACTTTTTCTCCATCCTTAGCAAACGCTAATGAATCAAATTGCATTCTAAACTGATGCTCATGATTAGGGCGGCAGGTAGCCTCGTGGTTAGAGCGTTGGCCTAGCAACCGGAAGGTTCCAAGATCAAATCCCCGAGCTGACAAGATAAAAATCTGTCGTTCTGTCCCTGAACAAGGCAGTTAACCCACTGTTCCTAGACCAGTTAACCCACTGTTCCTAGACCAGTTAACCCACTGTTCCTAGACCAGTTAACCCACTGTTCATAGGCCATCATTGTACATAAGAATTTGTTCTTAACTGACTTGCCAGGTTAAATAAAATACATTTGGTGATTATTGGAGTCAGGTGTGTTAGCTGGGGCAAAACTGACACCCATCAGGCCCTGGAGCTAGAACGTCAGGTTACATTGAACATTCCAAAAACAGACAACCTATTTTGGGCAAATTGTCAATGCAAACCTCAGTGAAGACCAACTGTGTCCCGCAGAACAAAATACATTTGATACCCCCCCTGCCCTAGGTACAGATCAGCTTTCCCTCCAATCCTAACCAGGGGAGTTCGCTCTGGCCAAGGTGAGCCCATCCTGGGCAGAGTCCCTACAGGAGTGCACCTGGGTCTGGAGGAAGCTCCAGAGATGAAGCAGATCTGTGGGTAGCAGCTTGTGGAGGACCATGATACTGTGGTAGTGACAAGATAATGGTCTTAGACACGTAAGGGTTGCAAAATACTTCACTTTCCTCAAATGCCCTGTTTTTTCCCCCAAAAAATACTGGTTGTAGGATTCTTGGAATTTATTCTTATTCTCTCATAATGCCAGGAATCTTCTAACCAGGATTCCTTATAAAATACAGGGAACTCTAAAAGAAGTGCTGTATGCAAAATAGACAATGTACATTACACACTGGACAGAATACATAGAATGCCCGTGACCTATGTCATACACAGTACCAGTTAGAGGTTGGGTTACTACATGATTCCATATGTTATTCCTTAGTTTGTCTTCTCTATTATTCTACAATGTATAAAATAGTACAAAATAAAGACAAACCCTCGAATGAGAAGGTGTGTCCAAACTGTTGACTGGTACTGTTTATTGTACACGTCTCGTACAGCCAAGAACGTAACACACTGGTCCTTACACATCCTGGCGCACCTGACAGAGCTCGGCTACTTGTTGCCGTTTAGGCGTTTGTTAGACGTGGAAACGAAAGAGTACTTTTACCTGTTGAGGTAGTGACAGGGGTGGCGGGAGGGAGAGTACTCCACAGGCATGAAGCCAGGGTGGTTTCTGGCTGATAGGTTAGCTGCCTGGAGAGAGACGGAGCAGATAGAGGGGGAAGAGAAATGAGGGAGAGAGAAAGATTTCATCATTTTGTTACATTTGCTTATGTGAGTTTGTCCATTGTGGTGAGTATCCCAAATGGCACCCTATTCCCTATATAGTGCACTACTTAATACCAGGGCCCATAGGGTAGTGCACTACTTTATACCAGCGCCCATAGGGTAGTGCACTACTTTATACCAGCGCCCATAGGGTAGTGCACTACTTTATACCAGCGCCCATAGGGTAGTGCACTACTTAATACCAGGGCCCATAAGGTAGTGCACTACTTTGACCAGGGCCCATAAGGTAGTGCACTACTTAATACCAGGGCCCATAGGGTAGTGCACTACTTAATACCAGGGTCCATAGGGTAGTGCACTACTTTAGACCAGGGCCCATAGGGTAGTGCACTACTTTGACCAGGGCACATAAGGTAGTGCACTACTTTGACCAGGGCCCATAGGGTAGTGCACTACTTGGACCAGGGCTCTACGGAGGAGTAGGGTCCTGGGGCGGGCAGGTAGCCTAGTGGTTTAGATCACTGGATTTGATTCTTATTCGGTTACCGGTTTGGACCAGATCAAATCCCCGAGCTGACAAGGTAAAAATCTGTTGTTCTGCCCCTGAACAAGGCAGTTAACCCACTGTTCCTAGACCAGTTAACCCACTGTTCCTAGACCAGTTAACCCACTGTTCCTAGACCAGTTAACCCACTGTTCCTAGACCAGTTAACCCACTGTTCCTAGACCAGTTAACCCACTGTTCCTAGACCAGTTAACCCACTGTTCCTAGACCAGTTAACCCACTGTTCCTAGGCCGTCATTGTGAAATAAGAATTTGTTCTTAACTGACTTGCCAGGTTAAAGAAAAGGTCAAAATAAAATGTTGTGGCTCAAGGAATGACTGCGTCTACCTGTATCTTTCTAAATGACCAAATATTATTGAATTTACATTTTTGCGCGTGATGGTGATAATCAGTATAAAATTCATCCAATCAACCAAAGAACTCACCTGTGCGACCATGCCGACGTAGGCATCGTCGATGGGGAAGAGAGGCACCCTGGTGGAGGCGTGGAGGAGAAGAGAGAGGGCATCTCTGGAGAGGAGGTAGCCTCCACCCCCAGCGTAGGGAGGGTAGGGGCCAAGGTACAAGGAGTAGGGGACGTAGTACTTATTCCACCATATACGCACAGGATAGGTTTCCACAAAGATACGTCCCATGTAGAGAGGCTGGGGAGACCCTGTTCCTCGCTCTCTCCCTGCCCCTCCCTCTGTTCCTCGCTCTCTCCCTGCCTCTCCCTCTGTTCCTCGCTCTCTCGTTGCCCCTGGTCCTATCACTCTCTTCATCTCAGTCCCCCTCCTCATCCCTCTCTCTCCCCCTATCTCCGTCTCTCCCTTTTGTCTTCTCCTCATCCCTCTCCCTCCCCTTATCAATGTCTCTCCCCCTATCTCCGTCTCTCCCTCTTCTTCTCTCCTCATCCCTGTCTCCCTGTTCTGTAGGAACCCCACCACTCTCTCCACATCCACGTAAATGTCATCGTCCCCCTTTAGAATATAGAGAACGGTTGTAGAACACTCCTGGTGGAACCAGTTCCAGAACAGAACCTCTTTCAGAGTCACATTGAAAAATGATTCTCGGAACTCCCACTGGAGAATGTCCCCGTATCTCTCACTCTCCTCCCCCAGATCTGGGTCTCCCCCCTCCTCCCCCCTGTCTCTTCCCAGGCCCAGTAGAAACACCCTCCTCACGCCCTGGCCTCTCCACTCCCTCTCCCTGCCCCAGGTGGCTCGTATGGCAGCCCGGCGGTCAGAGTTGGCAGGGTGGGACTTGATTGCTAGGAGCAGAAGGATGGGGCTGGCTTCAATGTCGTGGTTGGAGTCAGGGTAGAGGGACCAGGGGTTGGTTCTGGGGTGACTGGGTCCAGGGTTAAATTTGGAGTTGGGGGGATGGAGGCGGCAGCAGCGAGGCCGTCTGAGGAGGGGGTAGGAGCGGACATGTCTGAAATGTAGGAAGACCTGGTGCAGCGCAGAGGGGCTCTGGGGACCATTCAAAGAGCTGAAGAAGAAGAAGAAGTAGAAATGATCATGAAGTCATGATTTATATTATATCTGTCTATCGTATCACCCACCTGTAGAGTAGCAGCAGAGCCAGGGAGGAGGAAAGAGACAGGACAACCAGTCTGGAGACACCAGGCCTGGGGAGCAGTATCCTAATACAGCCTAGAGGGAGGGAGGGAGGGTAAGGGGAATGGATTGTGGGAGAGAGGGATGGATTGAGGGAGAGAGGGATGGATTGAGGAGGTACTAATATATACATATACACACACACAAAAGTATGTGGACACCCCTTTCAAATGAATGGATTTGGCTCTTTCGGCCACACCTGTTGCTGACAAGTGTATAAAATTGAGCACACAACCATGCAATCTTCACAGACAAACATTGGCAGTAGAATGACCTCACTGAACAGCTCAGTGACTTTCAACGTGTCACCGTCATAGGATGCCACCTTTCCAACAAGTCAGTTCCTCAAATTTCTGCCCTGCTGCCCAGGTCAACTGTAAGTGCTGTTACTGTGAAGTGGAAACGTCTTGGAGCAACAATGACTCAGCCGCATAGTGGTAGGCCTTACAAGCTCACAGAACAGGACCACTGAGTGCTGAAACATGTAAAAATCGTCTTGTCCTCGGTTGCAACACTCACTACCAAGTTCCAAACTGCCTCTGGAAGCAACGCCACGAGCTTCATGAAATGGAATGTCAGTTTAGTTCCTGAAATGGATTTGACCCCAACCCTAGGCGAGTCCAGTGAGATATCATACATTTTTGACCAGTTTCAGGAAACTAGGTGTATGTCGCAAGTCATGACTTCACAGGAGTGCCATTTTAATGTAATACATTTTTTTATCAATGCTTTTTTTTGGCAGAAATGCCTTCTGGAACATTTGAACTTTCATGTGCCTTAATAACAAACTAGTTTGCCATTTATAAATACGAATACAATTGTTAAATTACGAGCCTAGTTGGTTTAGCCACAGAAAAAGACGGGAACCTTCCCACTAGCCATGATTGGATGAGATAATCAGTGGGCTGGACATGCCGAGAGATGAGTTTCAGATTGGTTTGCGGTGTTTTCGAAAGATATAACGTTAGCCATGGAGGACTGCAAATATGTTGCTACTGCTCTCAACAACATCGCTGCCCTGAATTTATCAGGCGCTATCGACAAAAGTCAGTGGGAAAAATTGTAATGGCTACTTTCTGGAGGACGATCGTGCCATACTAACTCTCTCGGACTATGAAAATGAATCAGACGATGAGGAAATACCTGATTTAGGTTAAAAAAAAAAAAACATTTCTCTTTAAAGAAGACACTAGTCCTGACAGTGACGGTAGAAGCCGAGTACGATAAGGAGATGAATAGAATTCTGACGTTTGATTGCAGAATGCATAGGGAGTCAAAGAGAACACAGAAGGCTGTTGTATAAAACACCTGGCTCCGGATTACATCTTCAAACTAAGGGCAACCCACGGCATCTGTGACAGAGGGGGAGAAAGATCGGATTATTATTATGCCATTGCACATGGTCATTGTGAACCAGAGTGACTGGACACAACGGAAGCTGTACAAACAAAGCGGAAAATACCCAGGACGTCTTATTTAATGAAAGGGGTTTCAGTCTGCTTCGAAGCGTTCATCCACGTATACAGGTAAGAGTCTAGCTACAGTTTCAGTTTCTAAATTTGTCAGGAAGTTGTTTTCATTGAAAGTTAAAGCTTACTGTTAGCTAGCTAGCTGACGGTAGATGGCTGGCTTGCTACATAACATTAGGTGTATTTTCTGTGTGTAGTGATATCTCAGAATGCCAATATGCATTGCTAGTCATAGCTTAATGTTAGCTAGCTAACTACTAAACCAAATAGGTTCAATGTTAACTTTAGCTAGCTATGACAATCGGTATGTATTTTCTAGTACTCTATGAATTGGGATTATGGTTCATTGTTTAGCTAGCTAGCTGACCCATGAAGTTAGCCAGGTGTCTGGTGCTGATTACGGCCATCCAGGTCCCATCTACTATCCATCTGACCCAGGTCCCATCTACTATCCTTCTGACCCTATGTAGCCAGGTCCAATCTACTATCCATCTGACCCAGGTCCCATCTACTATCCTTCTGACCCAGGTCCCATCTACTATCCTTCTGACCCAGGTCCCATCTACTATCCTTCTGACCCAGGTCCCATCTACTATCCTTCTGACCCAGGTCCCATCTACTATCCTTCTGACCCAGGTCCCATCTACTATCCATCTGACCCAGGTCCCTTCTACTATCCATCTGACCCAGGTCCCATCTACTATCCATCTGACCCAGGTCCCATCTACTATCCTTCTGACCCAGGTCCCATCTACTATCCTTCTGACCCAGGTCCCATCTACTATCCATCTGACCCTATGTAGCCAGATCCCATCTACTATCCTTCTGACCCTATGTAGCCAGGTCCCATCTACTATCCATCTGACCCTATGTAGCCAGATCCCATCTACTATCCTTCTGACCCTATGTCACCAGGTCCCATCTACTATCCTTCTGACCCTATGTAGCCAGGTCCCATCTACTATCCTTCTGACCCTATGTAGCCAGGTCCCATCTACTATCCATCTGACCCTATGTAGCCAGGTCCCATCTATTTTTTAACTACTCGCAAGCCTGTCTTGTTTGGTGTCCACTGTGAAGGAATACCACAACAAGTCAACTACTTGATTGATGAAGGCATGTCATCCAGCAAAGGCAGCAGCGCAGTTATCAACTACATGCACCATTTCTTCACCAACTACGGAGTTGGGGAAACACGTGTGGACCTGAATAGTGATAACTGCAGTGGCCAAAACAAGAACAAGTTTGTGCTCTGGTATTGCGCTTGGCGGACCATGCACAAGCTCCACCAGTCTGGACCTTCACTTCCTGATCACAGGCCACACCAAGTCCCCCCCCCCCCCCCCCCCCGACTGGTGCTTTGACCTCATCAAGCAGTGCTTCAGAAAGACCAGAGTGAACACTGTCTGAGACTGCTGAGACTGACAGCACTCACAGGCGTAAACGTCCCACAGCTGGTTGGACTGGAAGATGGTACAGTGCTGGTGGAAAGCTGTGGCTGGCAACAACACCGGACTCTGTACTTCAGGCCGCTGCCACAGATCAAGCATGATCAGCACATCAGGTGAAAATAATCTTCATTGCATTGTATGAGGTTATTATTCTTATCTAAATTTAGGGGGTGAATTGATGTTGTGCGAGGTTGTAATGTCTTCTATTTTTTGGTTTTGTTATTTCCTGTTTTACATCTTCGATGCTTTGGAGCCTTGTCACCAAGGAGCGTTCAGACTCAGACCAGGTTTTAGCTGCTGCGCAACGCTGACATCCTTCCTCCCGTAGATGGTCTGCCTGTACAAGCTCCACTTGGACTGGACACAGCTCGACAAAACGTATGTTTTTCAGAAGATCAGAGTTTTGCGACGAAGAGGCTATGGACATCACATGCCCCGCACCAAAGTCCAGGGCAGGACGGAAACCGTCTTTCTGAATATAGATTCTTGTTCATGAATGTTTTGGACGGACCAGTCATCAGCACTACCTGCAGTGCCTTTATTCAAATCAAATCAAATGTATTTATATAGCCCTTCGTACATCAGCTGATATCTCAAAGTACTGTACAGAAACCCAGCCTAAAACCCCAAACAGCAAGCAATGCAGGTGTAGAAGCACATATTCAAATGACTCTCCTAACACACACACACACACACCATATGTTGCTGCTACAATTGTGTTTTTTAAATCCTGCTGCTTAGGCATTTTACCCCTGGTTGTATGGATATAACTACCTAATCTATCATCAATATTGTTCTTGCACATAATGTATATTATTTTATTTATACGAAAAAATATCCAGGTAAATATAAATTATTGTAGGCTACGACTTTTAGTCTTAATCTTTACTACACTACTCACTGTTTAGCACATTACCTCACATGTCAATACTTAGAGATTAGGTAGGACTGGTTTAAGAGGGTGTGAACAATGCTGAATGGGTGTAGACAAAGGAGAGCTCTCCAGTAGGTACCAGAACATTCAAAGGCCATTTACTCAAAAGTTGCATTACAAGTTTATCCATTTTCGAAGCAGAATTACTTTCCCATCGTTCCTAAAAACAAATGCAGTGTATGATATACCATTTTGTAGCTCTGTGTCTCTGCTTTTATCCAATGTAAAAATGTAAAATGAAAATAAATTAATTAAATGCACATGTTGCTACATAATACCGAATCAAGGTGTTCGGTCACATTTAGCCTACATGATGATGTAAAGTGGTTGTTTGGAAACAACAGTAGTTGCAACATAATGATGGCATCGAAAACACTATTAGCGCGCGACTTTTCTTTTAGTGGAAACAATATAGCTCAACAACGCAGCATTTGGCGACTTCAGACGGAATGAAGAGAGAAGAGTCCTTACTTTCACGGAAGTGCAACGCTTCTTCAGCAATCGGTCGTCACAGCATACTAGTTATACACCGCACTTATTTCTACATGTCTCTTGTTTAAAATGTGCTTTTTAAACCTAACCTTAACCACACTGCTTACCTCATGCCTAACCTTAAACTAAAAGCAAACACAAAGTTCATTCATTTGTAGGATATAGCTTACTTTGACTTCGTGACTGTGCTATCTAGTGGAAGCATCATTCATACATTCTCTTATAGCAACATTAAAAGCAGGATGAAACAAGTAATGCATATGGTTGTATCATGGTGCTAAACAGAAATGTTGAAATAAGCTAATTGAATCGCACTTACCCTTGGTTATCATCGTACGTCTATTTGGCTTGTCAAATGTCAACACTATTCCACAGCGACGTCGTTTTAACTCTACCAAAATAAGTTAAAGATTGGCCAACTTCCTCTAAAAATCACTTACCGCATAAGCTTTACACCGCGGTTTGTACTGGCCTTATTTGAGTGCAAACGAAAGTCGGGGAGGTGCATCTCTGACAGCCGGAGACTGATGTGGTTTTCCAACAGCAAGGCTCAGTGCAAACATGGCAGTGGTGCCATTGTTTATAAAACTCTTTGTAATGTCGAAATAAACATACCTCTGTCTCCCATATCACACACTCACAAACTCAGCAAAAAAAAAGAAAGGTCCCTTTTTCAGGACCCTGTCTTTCAAAGATAATTCGTAAAAATCCAAATAACTTCACAGATCTTCATTGTAAAAGGGTTTAAACACTGTTTCCCATGCTTGTTCAATGAACCATAAACAATTAATGAACATGCACCTGTGGAACGGTCATTAAGACACTAACTGCTAACAGAAGGTAGGCAATTAAGGTCACAGTTATGAAAACTTAGGACACTAAAGGGGCCTTTCTACTGACTCTAAAAAACACCAAAAGAAAGATGCCCAGGTTCCATGCTCATCTGCGTGAACGTGCCTTAGGCATGCTGCAAGGAGGCATGAGGACTACAGATGTGGCCAGGGCAATGAATTGCAATGTCCATACTGTGAGATGCCTAAGACAGCGCTACAGGGAGACAGGACGGACAGCTGACTGTCCTCGCAGTGGTAGACCACGTGTAACACCTGCACAGGATCAGTACATCCGAACATCACACCTGCGAGACAGGTACAGGATGGCAACAACAACTGCCCGAGTTACACCAGGAACGCACAATCCCTCCATCAGTGCTCAGACTGTCCGCAATAGGTTGAAAGAGGCTGGACTGAGGGCTTGTAGGTCTGTTGTAAGGTCCTCACCAGACATCACCGGCAACAATATCGCCTATGGGCACAAACCCACCGTCGCTGGACCAGACAGGACTGGTAAAAGGTTATCTTCACTGACGAGTAGCGGTTTTGTCTCACCAGGGGTGATGGTCGGATTTGCGTTTATCGTTGAAGGAATGAGCGTTACACCGAGGCCTGTACTCTGGAGCCGGATCGATTTGGAGGTGGAGGGTCCGTCATGGTCTGGGGAGGTGTGTCACAGCATCATCGGACTGAGCTTGTTGTCATTGCTGGCAATCTCAATGCTGTGCGTTACAGGGAAGACATCCTCCTCCCTCATGTGGTACCCTTCCTGCAGGCTCATCCTGACATGACCCTCCAGCATGACAATGCCACCAGCCATACTGCTCGTTCTGTGCGTGATTTCCTGCAAGACAGGAATGTCAGTGTTCTGCCATGGCTAGCGAAGAGCCCGGATCTCAATCCAGTTGAGCACCTCTGGGACCTGTTGGATCGGAGGGTGGGGGCTAGGTCCATTCCCCCCAGAAATGTCCGGGAACTTGCAGGTGCCTTGGTGGAAGAGTGGGGTAACATCTCACAACAAGAACTGGCAAATCTGGTGCAATCCATTAGGAGGAGATGCACTGCAGTACTTAATGCAGTTGGTGGCCACACCAGATACTGACTGTTACTTTTGACCCCCCCTTTGTTCAGGAACACATTATTCCATTTCTGTTACTAACATGTCTGTGGAACTTATTCAGTTTATGTCTCAGTTGTTGAATCTTATGTTCATACAAATATTTACACATGTTAAGTTTGCTAAAAATAAATGCAGTTGACAGTGAGATATGTGTACACTGCAAGGGCGGAATTGTGGTGGTAGGGAGACAAACAGTAGATGGGCGTATTCCCCCATGTTTTTTTAAAACATTATTCTTTTTTTATATATTTTTTTACAGTTTGACCAGATTTATTATGATATATGGAGGGATATTTTGAGAATACAGTATACGTGGAAGGCCCCCCAACCCCCCTAAAAAAAAAAAAAAACAGTTTTATAATTCTATTTGACTCATTTTGTCCGAGAGAACATTTTGCAGTTTTAAAGCTAATTTCCTGAAATTCCCAAAAAATGTCCATGGAGCATAGCGGAAGAAATAGCTGTTTAATAGCTCACCTCATGATATTCCTCGCATTTTGCCATGAGAATGACAGAACATGTTGCAGTTTTAAAGTTGAACTGTCTCCTAGAACCAACTTATACACTTATAAAGGGCCTACGTGGCATCGATATGAGTCAGAAACATTGATTCTAGTATCAAAATGAACCACAAAGTGTAAATAGGATCATTTTGGTCATAAAGCCAGTATCTTCCAAAACAACATTTGGAAGTGACTGCATCGTAACGGATAGGGATGGGATAGTTATGAATTACTTTCAAGCCCGCTTTTACCAATGATGTCCAATTGCCCAGAGACAACAAGGTGGTGTCCCACCCCAGCTTCCTCCTGTTGTGGGCTGTGAAGTCTGCAATGCATGCACACTTTCTCGGCATAGGAGTGAAAATCGACTTGCATATAGTTGGTGCAGATTTCTAATGCATTCAACAATATTGTGCAAGGTGGCAAGGAATGGATTATTTACAACAAACACACAACATGATGGCTGGGACTGGTGTGTGGCTATGATACCCGTGATGTAACTCGCCAAATACATTGCCTCTCCCCAATGTGTAATGTCACAGAGAGGAAGAGTTGCATGCCTAACGTTACACCTGGCGACCCGTTTTGACAGGACTCAACGTCAGCCAGCTTGTCGTCGATATTGTGAGCATTCCATTCATATCGTGTGAAGGCGAAGGAGAGTCGTTTGGGGACCCATTACGAAAACGAAAGTTTAGCTAGTTAGCCAAGTAATTTAAACTCGGACAAATATAATGATAACTAACCCAGATTTGCAATTTAGGTAGCTAGCTACTTTTATGAAAACAGGTATATTGTTTGGGTTAGCAGTCTGTAACTCAGGACCTGTCGGCAGTCTGCCTTTAATGGAAGTGGGAGTCATGATCAAGGGTTAGGTTAAAACTAGCTATATAGGTTAAAACTAGCTAACATTCAGGATCTTCGTCTCCTACTAGTGCTACAAACAACATGCCCGTTCTCAAAAAAGTATATTGTGTATTTTCTAGGGCATAAATGAATGAAGGATGGTACATGTCTAGCCCTGAGTACCAGTCTTACATTATACAAGCATTCAGTAACGTTGGCTGGTTGTATAGTAATACCACCTTCAGCATCACTGGTCTGACTCTATTCTGTACTTACAGTCCCTCTATTAGTATCATCACTAAACATATATATATAATATCCGCTATATGTTTATTGAGTGATTATATTTGATTTAATTCACAGGCTACTTACATGACCTGGTGGATCTGTTGTTCAGTAGTGTGGTGGGAACCCCCTCCCATATCAGGAGCAGAAGGCTGAGGCAGAATGTGGCCAGGCACCAGTCCCACTTCAGGTTGGTCAGGTTGATCTGGTCAAGGGTCAAAATACTGTCTGTCCTGGAGTTCCCCTATCAGCCATTGATGTAATCAGCGCTGTGCTGTCAACTCTACTTTGTTTTTCTACAGCTGGAGGAGTCCTCTGACCAAAAGACTGGGGGGGGGGGGGGGAGATGTGTATTCTTCAAACCTGTCAGGGAACCGTTTTATATGGGACGACTCACATATACCACCAGACAAAACGCTGATAGGTACAGTATCTGTATCGGCTGTGAATGACGACTCACATGTACCACCAGACAAAACGCTGATAGGTACAGTATCTGTATCGGCTGTGAATGAATGGGCTGTTGGAAATCAGCACCACGTTCAGCAGGACACAATGTTGGCCAACGTTCAGATAGAAATGCATGATGTATTCACTTCGAATTGACCACATCCCATATTTATTTTTATATATATAAAAAAAGAAGTGAACTTTGGAAAGAAATAGCTACTCTTTGCTTTGTTTTAATGTCATTGAATTTTTTTTATTAATTTTTTTATTATAGAATTGGAATTTAATTTTACTTCCTGGACTGATGGTAGCCTAGAGGTTACAGTTTTCTACCATCTCTTACACACTAAAAGTGGTACTTGAGGAACTCTCAGTGAAACCATTAACTCATGTGCCTCATCTTCACACCAAGTCTGCAAAACTACAAGCACATTTATCTGCTTTTACACTCAGTTTGCAAATTGTAAAACACACGTCTTCCTAAACACTGTTCTCTACATTAGACGCATCATTCAAAAGTAACAGATCTTGTGTTTCGTTTTGGGGAAAAAACTGCCATTCAAAATCTACCTATGACCGAGTGCTGACAGTGTGAAAACACTTATAGCTGATTTCTTCGCTTAGAAATCAGAGCTTTAGCACTATAAATAGGCTTCGGGTTGGCTTTCTTGGTTTGGTCAACAATGGAGGCCAATTAAAGGAGAGAGAGTTAGAGGAAGAGGAGTGAGAGTCAGAGGGGGACGAAGATCAGGAGGAGGCCTGTGGTGACATAGACAAGGGGGCGTGCCAGGGCTGAATACGCCACTCCAGACGCTACTCCCCCCCCCCCCCCCCCCCCCCTGTTGTTTAGCCAGAGAGAACATCGCTTGTGATGTTGTTGAGGCTCTGTGGCCAGACCCAAATAGGAGACAGGATGCACCTTTTTTCTTCATAGTAACAAGCCTATTTGTCTTCTACTGTGTGTTTTGTCTGTTACTATTTATTCTGGAATCTGGATAAAAATACAATGTTTTGAGAATATTTTTTCCCCTCCTTCTATTTCTGTGTAAATATATACTGAATATGTGTACATACTGAATATGTGTACATACTGTATATGTGTACATACTGAATATGTGTACATGCTGAATATGTGTACATGCTGAATATGTGTACATACTGAATATGTGTACATACTGAATATGTGTACATACTGTATATGTGTACATACTGTATATGTGTACATGCTGAATATGTGTACATACTGAATATGTGTACATACTGAATATTTGTACATACTGTATATGTGTACATACTGTATATGTGTACATGCTGAATATGTGTACATACTGAATATGTGTACATACTGAATATTTGTACATACTGTATATGTGTACATACTGTATATGTGTACATACTGAATATGTGTACATACTGTATATGTGTACATGCTGAATATGTGTACATACTGAATATGTGTACATGCTGAATATGTGTACATACTGAATATGTGTACATACTGTATATGTGTACATACTGAATATGTGTACATACTGAATATGTACATACTGAATATGTGTACATACTGAATATGTGTACATAAGGTATATGTGTACATACTGAATATGTGTACATACTGTATATGTGTACATACTGAATATGTGTACATACTGAATATGTACATACTGAATATGTGTACATACTGAATATGTGTACATAAGGTATATGTGTACATACTGAATATGTGTACATACTGAATATGTACATACTGAATATGTGTACATACTGAATATGTGTACATACTGTATATGTGTACATACTGTATATGTGTACATACTGAATATGTGTACATACTGAATATGTGTACATACTGAATATGTACATACTGAATATGTGTACATACTGAATATGTGTACATACTGAATATGTGTACATACTGAATATGTGTACATACTGAATATGTACATACTGAATATGTGTACATACTGAATATGTGTACATACTGAATATGTACATACTGTATATGTTTGAGCGCATATATGTACGTGTGAGTGCTATGACAAGCTGCCGTGGACTCCACTGCACACGGAACATGCAAAAGACACAAGATAGGAGTGTTTTACATTTGTCACGTCTGTGTGTAGTTGGCGTGTATAAGAGCTAATCATTTTGTGTGTAGAGTTTTAATGCAAAAAGAAACACAATTTTGAGAAGAGTTAAAATAGTTTTGAATGAAGTGTTTGGTTCTGCAAGAGATGTGTGACGTTTGGCGTGTTGTGTGCTTTGGGGGTTTTGTGTGTAGAGTCTCGAGAAAAGAAGCCATAGTCTCAGAAATCATCTGGACGCAACTGTCAAAAACTGTAAGAGTAACCGAAAGGTTGTTGGTTAGAATCCCTGAGCCGACAAAGGTGGACAAATGTGCTTCTTCTGCCCTTGAGAAAGGCAGTTAACCCCCGATAACAGCTACTCCTCGCCCACATAACAGCTACTCCTCGCCCACATAACAGCTACTCCTCGCCCACATAACAGCTACTCCTCGCCCACATAACAGCTACTCCTCGCCCACATAACAGCTACTCCTCGCCCACATAACAGCTACTCCTCGCCCACATAACAGCTACTCCTCGACCACATAACAGCTACTCCTCGCCCACATAACAGCTACTCCTCGCCCACATAACAGCTACTCCTCGCCCACATAACAGCTACTCCTCGCCCACATAACAGCTACTCCTCGCCCACATAACAGCTACTCCTCGCCCACATAACAACTACACCTCGCCCAGCGATATAGTCGATAACATTTGAAACCAGGCCCTGACCTTTGCCCTCACCTGGAGAAGTGTTTTCCTCAGGTATGCGCGCCAGGTGTCCGTGTTTCAAGGTTCACATTTTTTGGGGGACGAAAAACGAGCAGTGAAAGTGGAAAAATTGTTTATTTGACAAGCTTAGTAGTAGGCCTTCACAGGCTATAATGACATACAGAGACACAGAAAGTGATTTTTAATCAGCATGTAGCCTATTGAAGCCTACAACACTGAGTCAAAGACATTGACTTCAATCGGTCCCTTTATAGGCCCAGTGAAGCCAGAAAGGCTATGTACATCTCCTCCTTTCTGTATGTACTTGTCCCTGTGGTTCAGTGTAGGGTGAAGTTGCTCCTAGATGCTGATCCTAGGTCAGTTTTGCATATTGTTTCATTCTAATGGTTAAGGTTAGGATCAGGGAAGGGGAAGCTGATCTTCGATCTGAAGGCTACCGAGCAGAAACTCGCTTACACCTGCCAGACTCAGAGCGCCATCATGTGGACAATATCGATATGGACATTTTATGGGTTCAGGCAGTTGTGTGTCTGTGTCTATACGTCAGTGCTGTCTGTGGTCTCTCTGGCAGCCCATTGGCTATGACAGCGGATGTTCTGTTCCGGAGCCATGACTCGACCAGTAGGGATGCGGTATGCAGACAGGCTCCGCCCTGTCAGCAGCAGCATCAGAGTGGCGGTCAGAGTCGCTGCCCAACTGCATGCTGGGAGGCCCACCTGGAGGGGGGGGGGGGGGGGGGGGGGGGGTTGGGAGTAGAGGAGAGAGAGATGGGTGGTGTAGGGAGAGGGGGGAAGGAAAGAAAGAGAGAGGAGGAGCGGGTGAGGAAAGAGGGTGAGAGAGGAAGAGGGGGTGAGGAAGAGGGGTGAGGAAAGAGGGTGAGAGAGGAAGAGGGGGTGAGGAAAGAGGGGGAGAGAGAGAAAGAGGAAGAGTCAGGAAAAATTGAGGAAGTAGGAATCATATACTCTTAAGAGGAAAACAGTGCTGTAGGAGTTATAGTGTGTATGTCTGAGGGCTCACCGTTCCCAGTAGATTACTCAGGGCGATATCAGCATACGAAGAAAGAAACGCTGTAGGGCAGAGAAGATAGTTAATCTACCATCCTACACACACACACACGCACACACACACACACACGCACACACACACACACACACACACCGCACGCACGCACGCAGACAGACAGACAGACAGACAGACAGACAGACAGACGCACGCACGTGCTGTATACCTTATTCACTACATAGTGCTGTATACCTAATTCACTACATAGTGCTGTATACCTTATTCACTACATAGTGCTGTATACCTTATTCACTACATAGTGCTGTATACCTTATTCACTACATAGTGCTGTATACCTTATTCACTACATAGTGCTGTATACCTTATTCACTACACAGTGCTGTATACCTTATTAACTACATAGTGCTGTATACCTTATTCACTACATAGTGCTGTATACCTTATTCACTACATAGTGCTGTATACCTTATTCACTACATAGTGTTGTATACCTTATTCACTACATAGTGTTGTATACCTTATTCACTACATAGTGCTGTATACCTTATTCACTACATAGTGTTGTATACCTTATTCACTACATAGTGTTGTATACCTTATTCACTACATAGTGCTGTATACCTTATTACATAGTGCTGTATACCTTATTCACTACATAGTGCTGTATACCTTATTCACTACATAGTGCTGTATACCTTATTCACTACATAGTGCTGTATACCTTATTCACTACATAGTGCTGTATACCTTATTCACTACATAGTGTTGTATACCTTATTCACTACATAGTGCTGTATACCTTATTCACTACATAGTGTTGTATACCTTATTCACTACATAGTGCTGTATACCGTATTACATAGTGTTGTATACCTTATTCACTACATAGTGCTGTATACCTTATTCACTACATAGTGTTGTATACCTTATTCACTACATAGTGCTGTATACCTTATTCACTACATAGTGCTGTATACCTTATTCACTACATAGTGCTGTATACCGTATTACATAGTGTTGTATACCTTATTCACTACATAGTGCTGTATACCTTGTTCACTACATAGTGTTGTATACCTTATTCACTACATAGTGTTGTATACCTTATTCACTACATAGTGCTGTATACCTTATTACATAGTGTTGTATACCTTATTCACTACATAGTGCTGTATACCGTATTACATAGTGTTGTATACCTTATTCACTACATAGTGCTGTATACCTTATTACATAGTGTTGTATACCTTATTCACTACATAGTGTTGTATACCTTATTCACTACATAGTGCTGTATACCTTATTCACTACATAGTGTTGTATACCTTATTCACTACATAGTGTTGTATACCTTATTCACTACATAGTGCTGTATACCTTATTCACTACATAGGGCTGTATACCTTATTACATAGTGTTGTATACCTTATTCACTACATAGTGCTGTATACCTTATTCACTACATAGTGTTGTATACCTTATTCACTACATAGTGCTGTATACCTTATTCACTACATAGTGCTGTATACCTTATTCACTACATAGTGCTGTATACCTTATTCACTACATAGTGTTGTATACCTTATTCACTACATAGTGCTGTATACCGTATTACATAGTGCTGTATACCTTATTCACTACATAGTGCTGTATACCTTATTCACTACATAGTGTTGTATACCTTATTAACTACATAGTGTTGTATACCTTATTACATAGTGCTGTATACCTTATTCACTACATAGTGCTGTATACCGTATTACATAGTGTTGTATACCTTATTCACCACATAGTGCTGTATACCTTATTCACTACATAGTGCTGTATACCTTATTCACTACATAGTGCTGTATACCTTATTCACTACATAGTGTTGTATACCTTATTCACTACATAGTGCTGTATACCGTATTACATAGTGTTGTATACCTTATTCACTACATAGTGCTGTATACCTTATTCACTACATAGTGCTGTATACCTTATTCACTACATAGTGTTGTATACCTTATTCACTACATAGTGCTGTATACCTTATTAACTACATAGTGTTGTATACCTTATTAACTACATAGTGTTGTATACCTTATTAACTACATAGTGTTGTATACCTTATTCACTACATAGTGTTGTATACCTTATTCACTACATAGTGTTGTATACCTTATTAACTACATAGTGTTGTATACCTTATTCACTACATAGTGCTGTATACCTTATTACATAGTGTTGTATACCTTATTCACTACATAGTGCTGTATACCTTATTAACTACATAGTGCTGTATACCTTATTACATAGTGTTGTATACCTTATTCACTACATAGTGCTGTATACCGTATTACATAGTGTTGTATACCTTATTCACTACATAGTGCTGTATACCTTATTCACTACATAGTGCTGTATACCTTATTCACTACATAGTGCTGTATACCTTATTCACTACATAGTGTTGTATACCTTATTACATAGTGTTGTATACCTTATTCACTACATAGTGCTGTATACCTTATTCACTACATAGTGTTGTATACCTTATTACATAGTGCTGTATACCTTATTCACTACATAGTGCTGTATACCTTATTCACTACATAGTGCTGTATACCTTATTCACTACATAGTGCTGTATACCTTATTCACTACATAGTGTTGTATACCTTATTCACTACATAGTGCTGTATACCGTATTACATAGTGTTGTATACCTTATTCACTACATAGTGCTGTATACCTTATTCACTACATAGTGCTGTATACCTTATTCACTACATAGTGCTGTATACCTTATTCACTACATAGTGTTGTATACCTTATTCACTACATAGTGCTGTATACCTTATTCACTACATAGTGCTGTATACCTTATTCACTACATAGTGCTGTATACCTTATTCACTACATAGTGCTGTATACCTTATTCACTACATAGTGCAGTATACCTTATTCACTACATAGTGTTGTATACCTTATTCACTACATAGTGCTGTATACCGTATTACATAGTGTTGTATACCTTATTCACTACATAGTGCTGTATACCTTATTCACTACATAGTGTTGTATACCTTATTCACTACATAGTGCTGTATACCTTATTCACTACATAGTGCTGTATACCTTATTCACTACATAGTGCTGTATACCGTATTACATAGTGTTGTATACCTTATTCACTACATAGTGCTGTATACCTTATTCACTACATAGTGTTGTATACCTTATTCACTACATAGTGTTGTATACCTTATTCACTACATAGTGCTGTATACCTTATTACATAGTGTTGTATACCTTATTCACTACATAGTGCTGTATACCGTATTACATAGTGTTGTATACCTTATTCACTACATAGTGCTGTATACCTTATTACATAGTGTTGTATACCTTATTCACTACATAGTGCTGTATACCTTATTCATTACATAGTGTTGTATACCTTATTCACTACATAGTGTTGTATACCTTATTCACTACATAGTGCTGTATACCTTATTCACTACATAGTGTTGTATACCTTATTAACTACATAGTGTTGTATACCTTATTACATAGTGTTGTATACCTTATTCACTACATAGTGCTGTATACCTTATTCACTACATAGTGTTGTATACCTTATTCACTACATAGTGTTGTATACCTTATTCACTACATAGTGCTGTATACCTTATTCACTACATAGTGTTGTATACCTTATTCACTACATAGTGCTGTATACCTTATTCACTACATAGTGCTGTATACCTTATTCACTACATAGTGCTGTATACCTTATTCACTACATAGTGTTGTATACCTTATTCACTACATAGTGCTGTATACCGTATTACATAGTGTTGTATACCTTATTCACTACATAGTGCTGTATACCTTATTCACTACATAGTGTTGTATACCTTATTACATAGTGTTGTATACCTTATTCACTACATAGTGCTGTATACCTTATTCACTACATAGTGTTGTATACCTTATTCACTACATAGTGCTGTATACCTTATTCACTACATAGTGCTGTATACCTTATTCACTACATAGTGCTGTATACCTTATTCACTACATAGTGCTGTATACCTTATTCACTACATAGTGTTGTATACCTTATTAACTACATAGTGTTGTATACCTTATTACATAGTGCTGTATACCTTATTCACTACATAGTGCTGTATACCGTATTACATAGTGTTGTATACCTTATTCACTACATAGTGCTGTATACCTTATTCACTACATAGTGCTGTATACCTTATTCACTACATAGTGCTGTATACCTTATTCACTACATAGTGTTGTATACCTTATTCACTACATAGTGCTGTATACCGTATTACATAGTGTTGTATACCTTATTCACTACATAGTGCTGTATACCTTATTCACTACATAGTGCTGTATACCTTATTCACTACATAGTGTTGTATACCTTATTCACTACATAGTGCTGTATACCTTATTAACTACATAGTGTTGTATACCTTATTAACTACATAATGTTTGTTTACCTTATTAACTACATAGTGTTGTATACCTTATTCACTACATAGTGTTGTATACCTTATTCACTACATAGTGTTGTATACCTTATTAACTACATAGTGTTGTATACCTTATTCACTACATAGTGCTGTATACCTTATTACATAGTGGTGTATACCTTATTACATAGTGTTGTATACCTTATTCACTACATAGTGCTGTATACCTTATTAACTACATAGTGCTGTATACCTTATTACATAGTGTTGTATACCTTATTCACTACATAGTGCTGTATACCGTATTACATAGTGTTGTATACCTTATTCACTACATAGTGCTGTATACCTTATTCACTACATAGTGCTGTATACCTTATTCACTACATAGTGCTGTATACCTTATTCACTACATAGTGTTGTATACCTTATTACATAGTGTTGTATACCTTATTCACTACATAGTGCTGTATACCTTATTCACTACATAGTGTTGTATACCTTATTACATAGTGCTGTATACCTTATTCACTACATAGTGCTGTATACCTTATTCACTACATAGTGCTGTATACCTTATTCACTACATAGTGCTGTATACCTTATTCACTACATAGTGTTGTATACCTTATTCACTACATAGTGCTGTATACCGTATTACATAGTGTTGTATACCTTATTCACTACATAGTGCTGTATACCTTATTCACTACATAGTGCTGTATACCTTATTCACTACATAGTGCTGTATACCTTATTCACACATAGTGCTTGTATACCTATTCACATAGTGTTGTATACCTTATTCACTACATAGTGCTGTATACCGTATTACATAGTGTTGTATACCTTATTCACTACATAGTGCTGTATACCTTATTCACTACATAGTGTTGTATACCTTATTCACTACATAGTGCTGTATACCTTATTCACTACATAGTGTTGTATACCTTATTACATAGTGCTGTATACCTTATTCACTACATAGTGCTGTATACCGTATTACATAGTGTTGTATACCTTATTCACTACATAGTGCTGTATACCTTATTCACTACATAGTGCTGTATACCTTATTCACTACATAGTGCTGTATACCTTATTCACTACATAGTGCTGTATACCTTATTCACTACATAGTGCTGTATACCTTATTCACTACATAGTGTTGTATACCTTATTCACTACATAGTGCTGTATACCTTATTCACTACATAGTGCTGTATACCTTATTCACTACATAGTGTTGTATACCTTATTCACTACATTGTGCTGTATACCGTATTACATAGTGTTGTATACCTTATTCACTACACAGTGCTGTATACCTTATTCACTACATAGTGTTGTATACCTTATTCACTACATAGTGTTGTATACCTTATTCACTACATAGTGTTGTATACCTTATTCACTACATAGTGCTGTATACCTTATTCACTACATAGTGCTGTATACCTTATTCACTACATAGTGTTGTATACCTTATTCACTACATAGTGCTGTATACCTTATTACATAGTGTTGTATACCTTATTCACTACATAGTGCTGTATACCTTATTACATAGTGCTGTATACCTTATTCACTACATAGTGTTGTATACCTTATTCACTACATAGTGCTGTATACCTTATTCACTACATAGTGTTGTATACCTTATTCACTACATAGTGCTGTATACCTTATTCACTACATAGTGTTGTATACCTTATTCACTACATAGTGTTGTATACCTTATTCACTACATAGTGCTGTATACCTTATTCACTACATAGTGTTGTATACCTTATTCACTACATAGTGTTGTATACCTTATTCACTACATAGTGCTGTATACCTTATTACATAGTGTTGTATACCTTATTCACTACATAGTGTTGTATACCTTATTCACTACATAGTGTTGTATACCTTATTCACTACATAGTGCTGTATACCTTATTAACTACATAGTGTTGTATACCTTATTACATAGTGCTGTATACCTTATTACATAGTGTTGTATACCTTATTCACTACATAGTGCTGTATACCTTATTCACTACATAGTGTTGTATACCTTATTCACTACATAGTGTTGTATACCTTATTACATAGTGTTGTATACCTTATTCACTACATAGTGTTGTATACCTTATTCACTACATAGTGCTGTATACCGTATTACATAGTGTTGTATACCTTATTAACTACATAGTGTTGTATACCTTATTCACTACATAGTGCTGTATACCGTATTACATAGTGTTGTATACCTTATTCACTACATAGTGCTGTATACCTTATTCACTACATAGTGTTGTATACCTTATTGCATAGTGTTGTATACCTTATTCACTACATAGTGCTGTATACCTTATTCACTACATAGTGTTGTATACCTTATTACATAGTGCTGTATACCTTATTCACTACATAGTGCTGTATACCGTATTACATAGTGTTGTATACCTTATTCACTACATAGTGCTGTATACCTTATTCACTACATAGTGCTGTATACCTTATTCACTACATAGTGCTGTATACCTTATTCACTACATAGTGCTGTATACCTTATTCACTACATAGTGCTGTATACCTTATTCACTACATAGTGTTGTATACCTTATTCACTACATAGTGCTGTATACCCTATTCACTACATAGTGCTGTATACCTTATTCACTACATAGTGTTGTATACCTTATTCACTACATAGTGCTGTATACCGTATTACATAGTGTTGTATACCTTATTCACTACACAGTGCTGTATACCTTATTCACTACATAGTGTTGTATACCTTATTCACTACATAGTATTGTATACCTTATTCACTACATAGTGTTGTATACCTTATTCACTACATAGTGCTGTATACCTTATTCACTACATAGTGCTGTATACCTTATTCACTACATAGTGTTGTATACCTTATTCACTACATAGTGCTGTATACCTTATTACATAGTGTTGTATACCTTATTCACTACATAGTGCTGTATACCTTATTACATAGTGCTGTATACCTTATTCACTACATAGTGTTGTATACCTTATTCACTACATAGTGCTGTATACCTTATTCACTACATAGTGTTGTATACCTTATTCACTACATAGTGCTGTATACCTTATTCACTACATAGTGTTGTATACCTTATTCACTACATAGTGCTGTATACCTTATTCACTACATAGTGCTGTATACCTTATTCACTACATAGTGTTGTATACCTTATTCACTACATAGTGTTGTATACCTTATTCACTACATAGTGCTGTATACCTTATTACATAGTGTTGTATACCTTATTCACTACATAGTGTTGTATACCTTATTCACTACATAGTGTTGTATACCTTATTCACTACATAGTGCTGTATACCTTATTAACTACATAGTGTTGTATACCTTATTACATAGTGCTGTATACCTTATTACATAGTGTTGTATACCTTATTCACTACATAGTGCTGTATACCTTATTCACTACATAGTGTTGTATACCTTATTCACTACATATTGTTGTATACCTTATTACATAGTGTTGTATACCTTATTCACTACATAGTGTTGTATACCTTATTCACTACATAGTGCTGTATACCGTATTACATAGTGTTGTATACCTTATTAACTACATAGTGTTGTATACCTTATTCACTACATAGTGCTGTATACCGTATTACATAGTGTTGTATACCTTATTCACTACATAGTGCTGTATACCTTATTACATAGTGTTGTATACCTTATTCACTACATAGTGCTGTATACCTTATTAACTACATAGTGCTGTATACCTTATTCCCTACATAGTGCTGTATACCTTATTCACTACATAGTGCTGTATACCTTATTCACTACATAGTGCTGTATACCGTATTACATAGTGTTGTATACCTTATTCACTACATAGTGCTGTATACCTTATTCACTACATAGTGTTGTATACCTTATTCACTACATAGTGCTGTATACCGTATTACATAGTGTTGTATACCTTATTCACTACATAGTGCTGTATACCTTATTAACTACATAGTGCTGTATACCTTATTCCCTACATAGTGATCTGTTCAGTGAATAGTGTGCCATTGAGGACTCAAACCCAGCTTCTGGATGAGGCTGTGAGTAGATTATCTCTTTACTAATGAGCCACAACCCCTATCAGGAACAATCTTCTCACCGCTACATTCTCTATCTCTCTCTCTCTGTGTGTGTGTGTGTGTGTGTGTGTGTGTGTGTGTGTGTTGGACCTCTGCAAAAACTATGAAATTCAATCAAGGTACACAATGACTTCCTGATTACCCATTTACAGGATCAGATGTATTCACTGGAGAGGGATGGAGAGAGGAGAGGAGAGAGGGGGATGGAGAGAGGAGAGGAGAGAGGGGGATGGAGAGAGGAGAGGAGAGAGGGGAATGGAGAGAGGAGAGGAGAGAGGGGGATGGAGAGAGGAGAGGAGAGAGGGGGATGGAAAGAGGAGAGGAGAGAGGAGAGGAGAGAGGGGGATGGAGAGAGGAGAGGAGAGAGCCGGTGGAGAGAGGAGAGGAGAGAGGGGGATGGAGAGGAGAGAGGGGGATGGAGAGAGGAGAGGAGAGAGGGGGATGGAGAGAGGAGAGAGGGGGATGGAGAGAGGAGAGGAGAGAGGAGAGGAGAGAGGGGGATGGAGAGAGGGGGGTGGAGAGAGGAGAGGAGAGAGGAGAGGAGAGAGGGGTATGGAGAGAGGAGAGGAGAGAGAGGGTGGAGAGAGGAGAGGAGAGAGGGGGATGGAGAGGAGAGAGGGGTATGGAGAGGAGAGAGGGGGATGGAGAGAGGAGAGGAGAGAGGGGGATGGAGAGAGGAGAGAGGAGAGAGGAGAGAGGGGGATGGAGAGAGGAGAGGAGAGAGCAGAGGAGAGAGGGGGATGGAGAGAGGAGAGGAGAGAGGGGGGTGGAGAGGAGAGAGGAGAGAGGGGGATGGAGAGAGGAGAGGAGAGAGGAGAGAGGGGGATGGAGAGAGGAGAGGAGAGAGGGGGATGGAGAGGAGAAAGGGAAGGGAAGGAGAGGATGGGGATGGATGAGGAGAGAGGAATGGGGAGAGGCGAGGGGGATGAGGAAATGAGGGACGGAGAGAAGAGAGGGATAAGGAGAAGAAAGAGGGATGAGGAGAGGAGAGAGGGGTGGAGAGGAGAGAGGGATGGAGAGGAGAGAGGGATGAAGAGAGGAGAGGGGGATGGAGAGGAGAGAGGGATGAGGAGAGGAGAGAGGGATGAAGAGAGGAGAGAGGGATGGAGAGGAGAGAGGGATGAGGAGAGGAGAAGGGGACGGAGAGGAGAGAGTGATGGAGAGGAGAGAGGGATGAGGAGAGAGGGATAAGGAAAGGAGAGAGGGATGGAGAGGAGAGAGGGATGGAGAGGAGAGAGGGATGGAGAAGAGAGAGGGATGAGGAGAGGAGAGAGGGATGAGGAGAGAGGGATGGAGAGGAGAGGGATGGAGAGGAGAGATGGATGGAGAGGAGAGATGGATGGAGGAGAGAGTGATGGAGAGGAGAGATGGATGGATGGATGGAGAGGAGAGAGGGATGGAGAGGAGAGAGTGATGAGGAGAGGAGAGAGGGATGGAGAGAGGGATGAAGAGATGGATGAGGAGAGGAGAGAGGGATGGAGAGGAGAGAGGGATGGAGAGGAGAGAGGGATGGAGAGGAGAGAGGGATGGTGTGGGGGAAAGACGCGGAGAAGAATGTCTCACCGCTGGCGATAGAGAAGAGGTGTGTCCTCCAGTTGAAGGTAAAGAACAGTCCTCCCACGGCCATACAACCCAGAGCTCCATTAAACCCTGACAGCCCGGAGTACAGGGCCCCGTGACGCACTGACACCGACAGACCTGTAGACACACATAGTGTTATTCTGTCAGATATGAGTCACACAGGCACTGAGAGATTTAAATGTTAAAATGTGCAGTACCAGACGTGTCCAGGAGGGAGAGATAGATACTCATGTTTGCTGGAAGATTATCTCGCCCTCTCTTTCTTCCTCTCCATTTTCTTGTCTTCCCTTTGTACTGTCTCTACCTCTCACTCCCTTTCCCCCTCCCTGATTTCATATCTATCTGTCTCTCCCTCTCCCTTTCATTCCCCCTCCCTCCATCTTTCTTTCTCCATGTTAGCTATTTCCTTAGTAACAGTATATTTGAATGTATGTCAATAACTAACCCACCACACTGTAATTGGTCAAAGAGTTACATGTTTGTAACTCAGGTGCCTTTTTGTCAAGTCCAGGCGTGCAGCCATGTCTTTTTCTCAGGAGAGGCCTCCATCTGGCCACTCTCCCATAATGCCCAGATTGGTGAAGTCCTGTAGAGACTGTTGTCCTTCTGGCAGGTTCTCCCATCTCAGTAAATCATATCAAATGGTATTTGTCACATGCGCCGAATAGGGGGTAGACCTTACAGTGAAATGATTACTTTACAAGCCCTTAACCAACAATGCAGTTGAAGAAATAGAGTTAAGAAAAGATTTACTAAATAAAGTAAAGTAAAAAATACAACAAAAATGAACACAATAAAATAAGAGTAATGTGCGGGGGTACAGGTTAGTAGTCGATTTGTAAATGTAGGTAGGGGTAAAGTGACCATTCACAGATAATAAACAGAGGGGGGCTCAATGTAAATAGCCTGGGTGGCCATTTGATGAACTGTTCAGCAGTCTTATGACAGGGGGTAGAACCTGTTGAGGAGCCTCTTGGACCCAGACTTGGCTCTCCGGTACCGCTTGCCTTGATGTAGCAGAGAGAACAGTGTATGACTTGGGTGACTGGAGTCTTTGACACTTTTTTGGGGCCTTCCTCTGACTGCCTATTATATAGGTCCTGGATGGCAGGAAGCTTGGCCCTAGTGATGTACTGGGTTGTACGCACTACACTCTGTAGCGCCTTACAGTCGAATGCTGAGCAGTTGCCATACCAGGCTGCAACCGGTCAGGATGCTCTCAATGGTGCAGCTGTAGAACTTTTTGAGGATCTGGGGACCCATGCCAAATCTTTTCAGCCTCCTGAGGGGAAAAGGCGTTGTCGTGCTCCTCTTCACAACTGTCTTTGTGTGCTTGGACCATGATAGTTTGTTGGTGATGTGGACACCAAAGAACTTTAAACTTTCTACCCTCTCCACTACAGCCCCGTCGATGAGACTGGGGGCCTGTTCGACCCTCATTTTCCTATAGTCCACGATAATCTCCTTTGTCTTGCTCACGTTGAGGGAGAGGTTGTTGTCCTGGTGCTACATTGCCAGGTCTCTGACCTCCTCCCGATAGGTTGTCTCATTGTTGTCGGTGATCAGGCCTACCACAGTTGTGTCGTCATCAAACTTAATGATGGTGTTGGAGTGGGTGAGGAGGGGACTGAGCACGTACCCCTGAGGGGCCCCTGTGTTGAGGATCCGTTTGGCAGATGTGTTGTTACCTACCCTTACCACCTGGGGGTGGCCCATCAGGAAGTCCAGGATCCAGTTACAGAGGGAGGTGTTCAGTCCCAGAGTCCTTAGCTTAGTGATGAGCTTTGTGGGCACTATGGTGTTGAACGCTGAGCTGTATTCAATAAACCGTATTCTCTCATAGCTGTTCCTTTTGTCTAGGTGGAAAAGGGCAGTGTGAAGTGCGATTGAGATTGCGTCATCTGTGGATCTGTTGGGGCAGTATGTGAATTGGAGTGGGTCTAAGGTTTCTGGGATGATGGTGTTGATGTGAGCCATGACCAGCCTTTCAAAGCACTTCATAGCTACCATTTAGGCAGGTAACCTTCACTTTCTTGGGCACATAGACTATGCTGATCTGCTTGAAACATGTAGGTATTACAGACTCTTGTCCTGAACCCACTCCTGTGTTGTCTTAGCTGTGTGCTTAGGGTCGTTGTCCTGTTGGAAGGTGAACCTTCGCCCAGTCTGAGGTCCTGAGCACTCTGAAGCAGGTTTTCATCAAGGATCTCTTTGTAATTTGCTCCATTCATCGTTGCCTTGATCCTAACGAGTCTCCCAGTCCCTGCCGCTGAAAAACATCTCCACAGCATGATGCTGCCACCACCATGCTTCACGGTAGAGATGGTGCCAGGCAGGCTTGGCATTCAGGCCAAAGAGTTCAATCTTGAGAATCTTGTTTCTCATGGTCTGAGAGTCCTTTACGTGCCTTTTGGCAAACTCCAAGCTGTCTGTCATGTGCCTTTTACTGAGTGGCTTCTGTCCATGTGCCCTTTACTGAGGAGTGGCTTCTGTCCATGTGCCTTTTACTGAGGAGTGACTTTTGTCCATGTGCCTTTTACTGAGGAGTGACTTCTGTCCATGTACCTTTTACTGAGGAGTGACTTCTGTCCATGTGTCTTTTACTGAGGAGTGGCTTCTGTCCATGTGCCTTTTACTGAGGAGTGGCTTCTGTCCATGTGCCTTTTACTGAGGAGTGGCTTCCGTCTGGCCACTCTACCATAAAGGCCTGATTGGTGGAGTGCTGCAGAGATGGTTGTCCTTCTGGAAGGTTCTCTTATCTCCACAGAGGAACTCTAGAGTTCTGTCAGAGTGACCATTGGGTTGTTGGTCACCTCCCTGACCAAGGCCCTTCTCCCCCCGATTGCTAAGTTTGGCCGGGTGGTCAGCTCTAGGAAGAGTCTTGGTGGTCCCACACTTCTTCCATTTGATGGAGGCCACTGTGTTCTTGGGGATCTTTAATGCTTCAGAATTGGTTTGATACCCTTCCCCAGATCTGTGCCTCGACACAATCCTGTCTCTGAGCTCTACAGACAATTCATTCGAACTCATGGCTTTGTTTTTGCTCTGACATGCACTGTCAACTTTGGGACCTTATGTAGACAGGTGTGTGCCTTTCCAAATCATGTCCAATCAATTTAATTTACCACAGGTGGACTCCAATCAAGTTGTAGAAACATCTCAAGGATGATCAATAGAAACAGGATTCACCTGAGCTCAATTTGGAGTCTCAGAGCAAAGGGGGTGAATACTTATGTAAATAAGGTTACTAGTCCAGCTCTCTAACCAATCTTTAAGAAAATCTTAAAACCTCTTGTCATTATGGGGTATTGTGTGTAGATTGATGAGGAAAAACATTATTGAATCCATTTTTAGATTAAGGCTGTAACGTAACAAAATGTGGGACAAGGGAAGGGGTCTGAATACTTTAAAAATGCGTTGTAGAGAGAGAGGGCGTGAAATGGAGAGAACTTATCACTGAAAGATAAAATAGACTACACACGCACACACAAATGTATAAGTATGAGCACACACACAGATACGCAGACAGACACACACACACGTATATTCAGGGTCGTAACCATGGAAACCTCGGAGATTGAGTGTAGGAAAAATAATCGATGTAGGTTACGGATATCCAATGACGCAATGGCGTTTCCCGACACAAACACACACACACACACACACACACACACACAAACACATACACACACATACACACACAGACACACACACAGACCAACCGAGCTCCCAGACAAATCAATACTATCATCCAGACTTATTTATATCTAACAAAGTAACCAGATATACATACAGACAGACGGACGGACGGACAGACAGACAATCTTGAAGAATGTTTGGGAGACGAGTGCTAACATAACCGATTGATTATCTAGTTATCTAGTCACTATCCTGTTGGTTATCTAGTCACTATCCTGTTGGTTATCTAGTCACTATCCTATTGGTTATCTAGTCACTATCCTGTTGGTTATCTAGTCACTATCCTGTTGATTATCTAGTCACTATCCTGTTGGTTATCTAGTCACTATCCTGTTGGTTATCTATTCACTATGCTATTGGTTATCTAGTCACTATCCTATTGGTTATCTATGCATTGGAGTCTATGTATTGTAGCTGTGTGCCAAGAGAGGGCCGCCCACCTGTCACGCCCTGACCATAGTTTACTTTGTATTTTCTATGTTTTGATTGGTCAGGGTGTGATCTGAGTGGGTATTCTATGTTTCATGTCTTGTTTGTCTATTTCTATGTTCAGCCTGATATGGTTCTCAGTCAGAGGCAGGTGTTCGTCATTGTCTCTGATTGGGAACCATATTTAGGTAGCCTGGGTTTCACTGTGGGTTTGTGGGTGATTGTTCCTGTCTATGTGTTTTTCACCAGATAGGCTGTTTAGGTTTTCGTTACGTTCTTCACGTTCTTTATTTTGTAGTGTTTGCATTGATTCGTGTTTTACGTTTGTTCATTAAAACATGGATCGCAATCTACACGCTGCATTTTGGTCCGATCCTTGTTCTACCTCTTCATCAGAAGAGGAGATAGAAGAAAGCCGTTACAGAATCACCCACCACAAAAGGACCAAGCAGCGTGTCAACAGGCAGGAGCAGCGCGAGGAGACGCGCAATAAGGATTTCTGGACATGGGAGGAAATCCTCGACGGGAGAGGACCCTGGGCTAAACCAGGGGAGTGTAGCCGCCCAAAGGTGCAGCAGGAGAAGAGGCAACAGGAGCAGCCCAAAGAGGAGGTATGGACATGGGAGGACGAATTAGAAGGAAGAGGACCCTGGGCTCAGCCAGGAGAATATCGCCGCCCCAAAGAAGAACTGGAGGCGGCGAAAGCTGAGAGGCGCAGATATGAGGAGGCAGCACAGCGACGCGGATGGAAGCCTGAGAGCCAGCCCCAAAAATTTCTTGGGGGGGGGCTAACAGGGAGTATGGCTACGCCAGGTAGGAGACCTGTGCAGACTCCCTGTGCTTACCGGGGGGCTAGAGAGACCGGACAGGCACCGTGTTATGCAGTGGTGCGCACGGTGTCTCCAGTGCGGGTGCATAGCCCGGTGCGGTATATTCCAGCTCCACGTGTCTGCCGGGCTAGATTGAGCGTCGAGCCTAATGCCATGAAGCCGGCTCTACGCAGCTGGTCCCCAGTGCGTCTCCTTGGGCCGGCTTACATGGCACCAGCCTTGCGCTCGGTGTCTCCGGTTCGCCTGCATAGCCCAGTGCGGGCTATTCCACCTCGCCGCACTGGCAGGGCGACCGTGAGCATTCAACCAGGTAAGGTTGGGCAGGCTCGGTGCTCAAGAGCTCCAGTGCGCCTGCACGGTCCGGTTTTTCCAGTACCACCTCCACACCCCAGCCCTCCGGTAGCAGCTCCCCGCACCAGGCTTCCTGTGCGTGTCCTTGGCCCAGTACCACCAGTGCCAGTACCACGCATCAGGCCTACAGTGCGCCTCGCCTGTCCAGCGCTGTCGGAGCCCTCCTCCTCTCCAGCGCTGTCGGAGTCTCCCGCCTGTTCAGAACTGCCAGTTAGCATAGAGCTGCCAGTTAGCATAGAGCTGCCAGTTAGCTTAGAGCTGCCAGTTAGCAAGGAGCTGCCAGTCTGCAAGGAGCTGCCAGTCTGCAAGGAGCTGCCAGTCTGCATGGAACTGCCAGTCTGCATAGAGCTGCCAGTCTGCATGGAGCTGCCAGTCTGCAAGGAGCCGCCAGAGCTGCCTGTCTGCAGGATGCCGCCAAAGCTGCCAGTCTGCAAGGAGCCGCCAGAGCTGCCAGTCTGCAAGGAGCCGCCAGAGCTGCCAGTCTGCAAGGAGCCGCCAGAGCTGCCAGTTAGCATGGAGCAGCCAGGGCCGCCAGTCAGCATGGAGCAGCCAGGGCCGCCAGTCAGCATGGAGCAGCCAGGGCCGCCAGTCAGCATGGAGCAGCCAGGGCCGCCAGTCAGCATGGAGCAGCCAGTCAGCATGGAGCAGCCAGAGCAGCCAGTCAGCATGGAGCAGCCAGAGCAGCCAGTCAGCATGGAGCAGCCAGAGCTGCCAGTCAGCATGGAGCAGCCAGTCAGCATGGAGCAGCCAGAGCTGCCAGTCAGCATGGAGCAGCCAGTCAGCATGGAGCAGACAGAGCTGCCAGTCGACCAGACTCTTCCAGATCTGCCAGTCGTCCAGACTCTTCCAGATCTGCCAGTCGTCCAGACTCTTCCAGATCTGCCAGTCGTCCAGACTCTTCCAGATCTGCCAGTCGACCAGACTCTTCCAGATCTGCCAGTCGACCAGACTCTTCCAGATCTGCCAGTCGTCCAGACTCTTCCAGATCTGCCAGTCGTCCAGACTCTCTCAGATCTGCCAGTCGTCCAGATTCTCCCAGATCTGCCAGTCGACCAGATTCTCCCAGATCCGCCAGTCGACCAGATTCTCCTAGATCCGCCAGTCGACCAGATTCTCCTAGATCCGCCAGTCGACCAGATTCTCCCAGATCCGCCAGTCGACCAGATTCTCCCAGATCCGCCAGTCGACCAGATTCTCCCAGATCCGCCAGTCAACCAGATTCTCCCAGATCCGCCAGTCGACCAGATTCTCCCAGATCCGCCAGTCGACCAGATTCTCCCAGATCCGCCAGTCGACCAGATTCTCCCAGATCCGCCAGTCGACCAGATTCTCCCAGATCTGCTAGTCGACCAGGATCTGCTGAAACCGCCAGCCAGCCAGGTTCTGGTAGTTTCTACTACCTGCCTGGGCTTCCTCTCAGTGCTGAGCTTCTTCTCAGTGCTGAGCTTCCTCTCAGTGCTGAGCTACCTATCTGTCCCGAGTTACCTCTGTCCCGAGCTGTCCCTCTGTCCCATGTTATCATTGTGGTGGGTAACCTATTTAGGGACGTTTAGGAGGGGGATTAAAACTGTCATGGAGTGGGGTCCACGTCCAGCGCCAGAGCCGCCACCGCGGACAGATGCCCACCCAGACCCTCCCCTATAGGTTCAGGTTTTGCGGCCGGAGTCCGCACCTTGGGGGGGGGGTACTGTCACGCCCTGACCATAGTTTACTTTGTATTTTCTATGTTTTGATTGGTCAGGGTGTGATCTGAGTGGGTATTCTATGTTTCATGTCTTGTTTGTCTATTTCTATGTTCAGCCTGATATGGTTCTCAGTCAGAGGCAGGTGTTCGTCATTGTCTCTGATTGGGAACCATATTTAGGTAGCCTGGGTTTCACTGTGGGTTTGTGGGTGATTGTTCCTGTCTATGTGTTTTTCACCAGATAGGCTGTTTAGGTTTTCGTTACGTTCTTCACGTTCTTTATTTTGTAGTGTTTGCATTGATTCGTGTTTTACGTTTGTTCATTAAAACATGGATCGCAATCTACACGCTGCATTTTGGTCCGACTCTCCTTCGTATGAAGACGAAACTCGTTACACCACCAAAACTCAGGGACCAGGCAAGGAGGGCATTAATCAGAGAGGCAACAAAGAGAACAAAAATATAACCCTGAAGGAGCTGCAAAGCTCCACAGCGGTGATTGGAGTATCTGTCCATAGGACCACTTTAAGACGTACACTCCACAGATCTGGGCTTTAGGGAGAAGTGGCCAGAAGTGGTGGCAGCATTATGCAGTGAGGAGGTTTTTCATTGGCAGGGACTGGGAGACCTGTCAGAATAGAAGGAATGATGGATGGAGCTTAATACAGGAAATTCTGGAGGGAAACCAGTTTCAGTCTTCCAGAGATGTGAGACTGGGATGGAGGTTCACCATCCAGCAGGACAATGACCCTAAGCATACTGCTAAAGAAACACTTGAGTGGTTTAAGGGGAAACATCTAAATGTCTTGGAATGGCCTAGTCAAAGCCCAGACCTCAATCCAATTGAGAATCTGTGGTATGACTTAAAGATTGCTGTACACCAGCGGAACCCATCCAACTTGAAGGAGCTGGAGCAGTTTTGCCTTGAATAATGGGCAAAAATCCCAGTGGCTGGATGTGCCAAGATTATAGGGACATGCCCCAAGAGAATTGCAGCTGTAATTGCTGCAAAAGGTGTCTCTACAAAGTATTGACTTTGGGGGGGTGAATAGTTATGCACACTCAAGTTTTCTGTTTTTTTGTCTTATTTCTGGTTTGTTTCACAATAAAACATATTTTGCATCTTCAAAGAGGTAGGCATGTTGTGTAGATCAAATGATACAACCCCCCCCCCAAAAAAATATATTTTTAATTCCATGTTGTAAGGCAACAAAATAGGAAAAATGCCAAGGGGGTGAATACTTTTGCAAGCCACTGTAGGTGGCAGATGAAGAGACTTGATTCAATGACCAGACGCAGGTTGATGTTAATTGTCATAAGTCTGGAGGCAGAACTGAGCGGTTTCTGCTAGAAGCTATTCCCATCCCTTGACTTATATCACATTTTGTTATGTTGCATTAAGAATGGATTAAATATATACTTTTTCTCACCCCACGATTTATTTTATTTATTTATTTTATTTTTATTTCACCTTTATTTAACCAGGTAGGCAAGTTGAGAACAAGTTCTCATTTACAATTGCGACCTGGCCAAGATAAAGCAAAGCAGTTCGACACATACAACGACACCGTGTTACACATGGAGTAAAACAAACATACAGTCAATAATACAGTATAAACAAGTCTATATACGATGTGAGCAAATGAGGTGAGAAAAGGGAGGTAAAGGCAAAAAAAGGCCATGGTGGCAAAGTAAATACAATATAGCAAGTAAAACACTGGAATGGTAGATTTGCAATGGAAGAATGTGCAAAGTAGAAATAAAAATAATGGGGTGCAATGGAGCAAAATAAATAAATTAAATACAGTAGGGAAAGAGGTAGTTGTTTGGGCTAAATTATAGGTGGACTATGTACAGGTGCAGTAATCTGTGAGCTGCTCTGACAGTTGGTGCTTAAAGCTAGTGAGGGAGATAAGTGTTTCCAGTTTCAGAGATTTTTGTAGTTCGTTCCAGTCATTAGCAGCAGAGAACTGGAAGGAGAGGCGGCCAAAGAAATAATTGGTTTTGGGGGTGACTAGAGAGATATACCTGCTGGAGCGTGTGCTACAGGTGGGAGATGCTATGGTGACCAGCGAGCTGAGATAAGGGGGGACTTTACCTAGCAGGGTCTTGTAGATGACATGGAGCCAGTGGGTTTGGCGACGAGTATGAAGTGAGGGCCAGCCAACGAGAGCGTACAGGTTGCAATGGTGGGTAGTATATGGGTCTTTGGTGACAAAACGGATGGCACTGTGATAGACTGCATCCAATTCGATGACAAAGTGACAACATGTTTTTATTTATTTTTGCTAATTAATTGAAAATGAAATACAGAAATATCTAATTTATATACGTATTCACACCACTTTGCAATGACATTCCTATTTCCTCTCCTCCTTCTCCCCTTTTCTATGACATTCCTATTTCCTCCCCTCCTTCTCCCCTTTGCTATGACATTCCTATTTCCTTTGATCATCCTTGAGAATGTCACTACAACTTGATTGGAGTCCATCGGTGGCCAATTCAATTGTTTGAACATGATTCAGACAGAATCACAACTGCCTGTATAAAGGTCCCATAGTTGACAGTTCATGTCAGAGCAGTAACTTTACTGTGTCCAAGGACCTATCTGTAGATCTGAGATATTGTAATGAGACAAAAAGTGCCTTCGGAAAGTATTCAGACCCATTGACTTTTTCCAGATGTTGTTATGTTATATGTGGGGGATTGGAAATGAAGCAGACAATTACATTGATGGAAGCTACAATCTGTCTGCAATATTAAAGCTGAACTACCCCCCCCCCCTCGCCCCATACCCCCAGCTGAACTACCCCCCCCTCACCCCAGCTGAACCCCTCCCCCCCTAGCTGAACTACCCCCCTCCCCCAGCTGAACTACCCCCCCTCCCCCCAGCTGAACTACCCCCCTCCCCCCAGCTGAACTACCCCCCTCCCCCAGCTGAACTACCCCCCTCCCCCCAGCTGAACTACCCCCCCTTCCCCCAGCTGAACTACCCCCCCTCCCCCCAGCTGAATTACCCCCTCCCCCAGCTGAACTACCCCCCCACCCCCAGCTGAACTGCCCCCCCTCCCCCCAGCTGAACCGCCCCCCCCCTCCCCCCAGCTGAACTCCCCCCTCCCCCCAGCTGAACTCCCCCCTCCCACCAGCTGAACTACCTCCCCTCCCCCCAGCTGAACTACCCCCCCCTCCCCCCAGCTGAACTACCCCCCTCCCCCCAGCTGAACTACCCCCCTCCCCCCAGCTGAACTACCCCCCTCCCCCCAGCTGAACTACCCCCCCCTCCCCCCAGCTGAACTACCCCCCCCTCCCCCCAGCTGAAATACCCCCCTCCCCCCAGCTGAACTACCCCCCCTCCCCCCAGCTGAACTACCCCCCTCCCCCCAGCTGAACTACCCCCCTCCCCCCAGCTGAACTACCCCCCTCCCCCCAGCTGAACTACCCCCCCCCCCCTCCCCCCAGCTGAACTCCCCCCCTCCCCCCAGCTGAACTACCCCCCTCCCCCCAGCTGAACCTCCCCCCCAACAGAAATAAATAAATAATAATACATTACGTACAACAGACCACGTATTCACCCTGCTCACCCTGCTCACCCTGCTCACCCTGCTCACCCTGCACACCCTGCTCACCCTGCTCACCCTGCACACCCTGCTCACCCTGCTCACCCTGCTCACCCTGCACACCCTGCTCACCCTGCTCACCCTGCACACCCTGCTCACCCTGCTCACCCTGCTCACCCTGCTCACCCTGCACACCCTGCTCACCCTGCTCACCCTGCTCACCCTGCTCACCCTGCACACCCTAACTGACAAAAAATAAACAAAAAAGCTTTTGACTCAATTTGGCATGAGGGTCGGCTATACAAATGGATGGAAAGTGGTGTTGGGGGAAAAACATACAACTTTATAAAATCCATGCACACAAACAACAAGTGTGCGGTTAAATTTGGCAAAATACACACACGTTTTTTTCCACAGGGCCGTGGGGTGAGACAGGGATGCAGCTTAAGCCCCACCCTCTTCAACATATATATCAACGAATTGACGAGGGCACTAGAACAGTCTGCAGCACCCGGCCTCACCCTACTAGAATCTTAAATCAAATTTCTACTGTTTTTTGATGATCTGGTGCTTCCGTCCCTAACCAAGGAGGGCCTACAGCAGCACCTAGATCTTCTGCACAGACCTGGGCCCTGGGCCCTGACAGTAAATCTCAGTAAGACAAAAATAATGGTGTTCCAAAAAAGGTCCAGTTGCCTCTCTCTCTTTCTCTCTACCTCGCCCTCCTTCCGAGGAGCTTATTAATCATAAGAGAGAGAAAGAGAAAGAGAGAGATAGAGATAGTCTACTCCACAGTGTGCCAGCATGACAGTTGGTTTTAACTGTTTCTTTTATCTTTATCAAACCTCCTGTCTCTGAATGAACAGCATGGAGACAGACAGCACAGCTAAGTTATCCTACTCACCTGCGAGTGTGCCGGCCCCAGAGCCCAGTAGGGCGTGTGAGCCCAGTAGAGGTGAGTAGAGCAGCGTCGCTCCCAGGATCAACACAGAGGGGCCCAAGTCCTCACAGGCATAGATTTGACCCACACCCAACGGCACCCCCTGCAGGAGCTACAGGGAATTACACACGCAAACGCACACACGCGCACACGCACAAACACACACACACACACACACACACACTCTTAAAAACAGATGCACACACATATAATGTGTCCGTATCCCAAAAGGGCACCCTATTCCCTATGATGTGCACTGCTTTTGACCAGGGTCCATACTGTAAGTAGTGCACTATATAGGGAATACGGTTCCATTTGGAATGCAGTCTCTGTGTTCTAGTGCTGGTGCCAAGGACATGCCAGTGAATTTCCACACCCATCACCACCACCCATACAAACACCCTAATAGTGAGATGTGAGTGGTTTCCATGGCGACGGGATAAATGCACCTGCCTGTTGCTGTGATGTATCTTTACTTACAAGATCATAATGATATCACTGCTGCAGGCTGGCACAGTTCTCTCTCTGTCTCTCTCTACCTCTCTCTCATCTCTCTCTCATCTTTCACCCCTCTCTCTCATCTCTCATCTCTCATCTCTCTCTCTCTCGTCTCTCATCTCTCATCCCTCTCTCTCTCGTCTCTCATCTCTCACCCCTCTCTCTCTCTCGCATATCTCTCATCCCTCTCTCTCTCGTCTCTCATCTCTCATCCCTCTCTCTCTCTTTCAGTCTGTCTTTGTCTCTGTTTTTCTCTGTCTGTATTTGTCTCTGTTTCTCTCTGTCTGTCTTTGTCTCTGTTTCTCTCTCTCTCTGTCTATCTCTCTCTCTGTCCCAATGTAAAACAATGACAGAGCAGCGTAGGTTCCCAGGTGCCTGTGGTTCTCTCTCTCTCTCTCTCTCTTTCTCTCTCTCTCTCTCCATGTGTGAGAGTGTGTGTGTGTGTGTGTCTATAATAAGAATAAGCACAGGGAGAGAGAGAGAGAGAGAGAGAGACGGAGAGAAACAGAGAAAGAGCTGAGGAGATGTAGCCTAGTCGGTGACAGAGAGGAAGAGAGAGGACTGGAATTTGAATAAAAGAGAGATGAGATCAAAGGAGGGGAAGTTGGCAAGAGAAGAAGAAAAATGTCTATGTTATGTTCTAAGAAGAAGAAATGTCTATATTATTTTGGAACTTCCGTGAGTGTAATGTTTATTGTTTATTTCACTTTTGTATATTATCTACTTCACTTGCTTCAACAATGTAAACATATGTTTCCCATGCCAATAAAGCCCCTTGAATTGAAATTGAATTGAATTGAGAGAGAGAGAGAGAGAGAGAGAGAGACAGAGAGAGAGAGAGAGAGAGAGAGACAGAGAGAGAGACAGAGAGAGACAGAGAGAGAGAGAGAGAGAGAGAGAGAGAGAGAGAGAGAGAGAGAGAGAGAGAGAGAGACAGAGAGAGAGAGAGAGACAGAGAGAGAGAGAGAAAGAGAGAGAGAGAGAGAGAGAGAGAGAGAGAGAGAGAGAGAGAGAGAGAGAGAGAGAGAGACAGAGAGAGAGAGAGAGAGAGAGAGAGAGAGAGAGAGAGAGAGAGAGAGAGAGAGAACAGAAAAAGATGAGGGGCATTTGAGATGTAGTGAAACTACTCTCACATGGATGGACATCATGATGTAAATAAATCATCTCTATTTAAGCCTACGTTTTGGATTTGTTCAGAGTACTCTTATACGGAAAGAACATATCCTTAGGCCAGTTTATATGTGATCTAATGCACTGGCAACATAGGAACTCTCCAACAAGCTTGCTATGTTGTGGCTCGTCTCATAGAGTTGGATAGAGGACTGTTTAAGCACATGTTAACCCTCATTGGTGCTGCCAATGCTGTCACATTATAAATTATGGAATTAGCTGTCTAGTTCATCTCTATAACCTTTTCTAAACTGATTTGAAAGACCTCGCTGTCTGAAAGTCCTTCTTCCATAATGCTTTCACCTAGCCTGTCTTTACAGAACAACGCAGATGAAGGAGATGAGATGAGGAAAGAAAGAAAGAGAGGAGACGAGGAAATAAAGAAGGAGAGGAGATGAGGACAGAAAGGAGAGTAGACAACGGAAAGAAAGAAGGAAGGAGATGAGGAAAGAAAGAAGGAGAGGAGACGAGGAAAGAAAGAAAGAAGGAGAGGACACAAGGAAAGAAAGAAAGAAGGAGAGGACACAAGGAAAGAAAGAAAGAAGGAGAGGACACAAGGAAAGAAAGAAAGAAGGAGAGGACACAAGGAAAGAAAGAAAGAAGGAGAGGACACAAGGAAAGAAAGAAAGAAGGAGAGGACACAAGGAAAGAAAGAAAGAAGGAGAGGACACAAGGAAAGAAAGAAAGAAGGAGAGGACACAAGGAAAGAAAGAAAGAAGGAGAGGACACAAGGAAAGAAAGAAGGAGAGGTGACAACGGAAAGAAAGAAGGAGAGGTGACAACGGAAAGAAATAAGGAGAGGAGACGAGGAAAGTAAAACACTTTAGACTATTGACAGGGGATACGTTCCCAGAAGGCACCTGTTGACTGAGTCACAAACGGAACCCTATTTCCTATAGTACACTACATTTGACCAGATCGCTATGTCAGAAGTACCCTTGCCAAGTTGTTATTTCTCCTTCCTTAAAGTCATCATCCCATCTCTGCTCAGGTAGTAGCAGCCAACCAGCCTGCCAGACCATCTAATGCTATCTCTGTGCTCCCCATACTGTACTGTCTGTAGTCATCCTATTTAGCTACAGTAGACTAGCCGCAGAGCTGATTGACCAAATCATTTGACTAGTTCTTCAAAGTAGATAAGGCGTACTTTCACAAACTATCTCTGTCCCTCTCGTCTTGTGTTGTGTACATTCCTCTCTCATGCGATCTGTGTGTATCTAATTTAATGAAGCAGGCGTAAGTGGCACAATGGATTATGGTCATTGTAGAGAAATTACCACGTTTCTGCGCTGAACTAGATTGAATATTTTCTTCATTAAAACTACAACTCCTTTCAGCCCAGCGTCCCACATAGTTCTTGACTTGATTTCCCTCTAGAGAAACGGTGCGTAGGGCTTCACACAAAAAGAACAGAACTAAATTAAATTCAAGTAATTGAACCGACATCGGTCAATTAGTTGTTTATCATAAACTGGGCATTTCGAGCCTGAATGCTGATTGGCTGACAGTTGTGGTATATCAGACCGCACACCACGGGTATGACAAATCATTTATTTTTACTGCTCTAATTACGTTGGTAACCAGTTTATAATAGCAAAAAGGCACTTCAGAGGTTTGTGATATTTGGCCAATCTACTACGGCTAAGGGCTGTATCCAGGCACTCCACGTTGCATCGTGACTAAGAACAGCCCTTAGCCGTGATATATTGCCCATGTTGGTTAATCTCTCAGCACCACGTGTTGCCCACCCCTCTTCCTTCCCCTCTTCCTCTCTCTCCTACCTGAGTGAGGCTGAGCTGGGTAGCATTGCTCTCTAGCTCCCCTAGTGGTGTGGCAGGGTGGTGAGGGTAGTAGGGGTTAGAGGAGCCAGTACAGGCCAGGTAGAGCAGGATCACCATGTTGAAGGGGAACACAGCCACAGGTAGGTCCCACTTATCTAGCAGGGGAGCCAGGCCACTGTAGAGGAACGTACTGCGGGAAGAAATGTACTATCAGGTCACTAGAGGAACGTACTGGGGGGAGAAACATACTATCAGGTCACTGTAGAGGAACGTACTGGGGGGGGGTTACTATCAACATACTGTAGAGGAACGTACTGGGGGGAGAAACATACTATCAGGTCACTGTAGAGGAACGTACTGGGGGGGGGTTACTATCAACATACTGTAGAGGAAAGTACTGGGGGGGGGGTTACTATCAACATACTGTAGAGGAACGTACTGGGGGGAGAAACATACTATCAGGTCACTGTAGAGGAACGTACTGGGGGGGGGGGTTACTATCAACATACTGTAGAGGAAAGTACTGGGGGGGTTACTATCAACATACTGTAGAGGAAAGTACTGGGGGGGGTTACTATCAACATACTTTAGAGGAACGTACTGGGGGGTTACTATCAACATACTGTAGAGGAACGTACTGGGGGGGGTTACTATCAACATACTTTAGAGGAACGTACTGGGGGGGGGTTACTATCAACATACTTTAGAGGAACGTACTGGGGGGGGTTACTATCAACATACTGTAGAGGAAAGTACTGGGGGGGGTTACTATCAACATACTGTAGAGGAACGTACTGGGGGGGGGTACTATCAACGTACTGTAGAGGAACGTACTGGGGGGGGTTACTATCAACATACTTTAGAGGAACGTACTGGGGGGGTTACTATCAACATACTGTAGAGGAACGTACTGGGGGGGTTACTATCAACATACTTTAGAGGAACGTACTGGGGGGGGGTTACTATCAACATACTTTAGAGGAACGTACTGGGGGGGGTTACTATCAACATACTGTAGAGGAAAGTACTGGGGGGGGTTACTATCAACATACTGTAGAGGAACGTACTGGGGGGGGGTACTATCAACGTACTGTAGAGGAACGTACTGGGGGGGGGGGGGGGGGGGGGGGTACTATCAACATACTGTAGAGGAACGTACTGGGGGGGGTTACTATCAACATACTTTAGAGGAACGTACTGGGGGGGGGTTACTATCAACATACTTTAGAGGAACGTGCTGGGGGGGGTTACTATCAACATACTGTAGAGGAAAGTACTGGGGGGGGTTACTATCAACATACTGTAGAGGAACGTACTGGGGGGGGGTACTATCAACGTACTGTAGAGGAACGTACTGGGGGGGGGGGGTTACTATCAACATACTGTAGAGGAACGTACTGGGGGGGGTACTATCAACATACTGTAGAGGAACCTACTGGGGGGGGGGGGTACTATCAACATACTGTAGAGGAACGTACTGGAGGGGGGGTGTACTATCAACATACTGTAGAGGAACGTACTGGATGGGGGGGGGGGGGGGGTGTACTATCAACATACTGTAGAGGAACGTACTGAGGGGGGGGGGGGGGTGTACTATCAACATACTGTAGAGGAACGTACTGGGGGGGGGGGGGGTTACTATCAACATACTGTAGAGGAACGTACTGGGGGGAACGTACTGGGGGGGGGGCGTACTATCAACATACTGTAGAGGAACGTACTGGGGGGGGAGTACTGGGGGGAACGTACTATCACAAAATATCGTGAAATATACACAAAATACAGACACAAATAGGTGTGTGGTGGACACACAAAAAAATATGAATATGTAATTAGTGTCTATTTCACAATAATCTGTGATAGTGTGCTGCAAGGACATATTTGAATATGTTTATACATGAGAATGAAAACAAAGACATTGTGTGTGTGTGTGTGTGTGTGTGTGTGTGTGTGTGTGTGTGTGTGTGTCTCACCTGGTAGCTCCCCCCAGAAAGACAGGCAGTAGCAGCCACCAGTACCAGTCTCCTGCAGAGCTGCACACCCCCATCAACAGAGACACCAGCATACCATTGAACCCATGGAGACCTCCGGATACCTCCTCACTATGAATACACACACACACACACACACACACACACACACACACACACACACAGAGAGAGAGAAGAAAAGGCAAAACACATTGTAAACAAGAATTTGTTCGTAACTAACTTGTCTAGTTAAAACTTCTACAGGATCGGTGGGTCCCCTGAGGGAATGTTGAGCTAACGTAGGCTAATGTGATTAACATGAGGTTGTAAGTAACAATGAAATGTCTAGTTAAATTAAGGATACATTAAAATATAATAAATAAATATACAGGCAGATATTTGACAAGGATATGCCTGTGTTATGTCTCGTGTATGTGTTTGTGTCTCTGTGTGTGTGTCTCTGTGTGTGTGTGTGTGTGTGTGTGTGTGTGTGTGTGTGTGTGTGTGTGTGTGTGTGTGTGTGTGTGTGTGTGTGTGTGTGTGTGTGTGTGTGTGTGTGTGCGTGGAATTCCACTTTTTTGGCTCATTTCCATACAGGATTTACCCCAGTGTTTTACCTAAAAGGCTCAGACTTATTTACATAACAATGGCTCCTGTAAACTTTCACAGTTTCTCACAAAGCAACTGTTTTGATGATGCAGAGGTTGCTGATTCTGCTCTTCACAAGTCCTCAAAGTCAACCCTAGCCATGGAAACACAACTTCCCTAGTATAAGATAAGAGTGTATAGACCAATGCATATACTGATGTTAAGGTTGAAAATTCAGCCAGGTCAGCCGTGATACAAGTCAGTGTTCGACGTCCGTCTGAGGACGTCGGGAGATGATGTGGAAACCGGCCACTAGGGGCAACAGTGAGCGCTGTTACCTTCTAGTAGGTTCTGGTTTTGGAAACCGGCCACTAGGGGCAACAGTGAGCGCTGTTACCTTCAAGTAGGTTCTGGTTTTGGAAACCAGCCACTAGGGGGCAACAGTGAGCGCTGTTACCTTCTAGTAGGTTCTGGTTTTGGAAACCGGACACTAGGGGGCAACAGTGAGCGCTGTTACCTTCAAGTAGGTTTTGGTTTTGCTAGGCCGTTGTGGCGGATGGGTGTAAGTATCTGCCTCTGATTCCAAAGGTTACAAGTTCAAATCCAGCAGTAGAAAGATGTTTTTGTTTTAAGTCTATCCCAAGCCTTACCTTAACCATTCAGAGTTAACGCCTAACCTTAATCATTTGGAGTTAATACCTGAACTTAACCTTAAATTTGAAATTTGACAGTTGGAACAACTTTGAAATGTTACGCTTGAGAAATATGGATTAACGTCTAACATTCTGAATACACCGCTCCCGTCGTGTGCACTCGCGTTGCAAAATAAATGTACACATGCATGTTATTAAATAGGCCTGACGGGCCGGCCGAGACATGGGAGTCGGACAAGCTGGCTGAGGCGTGGAAGTCCGACGAGCTGGCTGAGGCATGGGAGCCTGACGATCCCGCTGAGGTGTTTGAGTGACGAGCCGGCTGAGGCATGGGACGATCCCGCTGAGGCGTGGAAGCCTGACGATCCCTCTGAGGTGTTTGAGTGACAAGCCGGCTGAGGCGTGGGAGCCTGACGATCCGGCTGAGGCGTGGGAGCCTGACGATCCGGCTGAGGCGTGGGAGCCTGACAATCCCGCTGAGGTGTTTGAGTGACGAGCCGGCTGAGGCGTGGGAGCCTGACGATCCGGCTGAGGCGTGGGAGCCTGACGATCCCGCTGAGGTGTTTGAGTGACGAGCTGGCTGAGGCGTGGGAGCCTGACGATCCCGCTGAGGTGTTTGAGTGACGAGCTGGCTGAGGCGTGGGAGCCTGACTGTCCCGCTGAGGTGTTTGAGTGACGAGCTGGCTGAGGCGTGGGAGCCTGACGATCCCGCTGAGGTGTTTGAGTGACGAGCTGGCTGAGGCGTGGGAGCCTGACGATCCCGCTGAGGTGTTTGAGTGACGAGACGTCTGAGGCACGAGATCCTGACAAAACGGCTGAAGCATGATGTGGGAGGTAAGCCTGATGAGCCGGCTGTGGTGTGGGAGCCTGACGAGCTGGCTGAAGCATGATGTGGGGTGGGAGCCTGCCGAGCCAACCGAGGCAAGGACACCTCAGCTAAGGCGTGGAAGCCCCAGACCCAGTCCAGGTGAGTCCAATGAGTGCTGATGCGCGTAACCTTGGTTAGCGCGCACTGCGCCCGGCCCGCCACAGGAGTCGCTGGTGCGCGATGAGACAATGATATCCCTACGACGCTAGGCCAATTGTGCGTCGCCCCACGGACCTCCCGGTCGCGTACGGTTACGACAGAGCCTGGGCGCAAACCCAGAGTCTCTGGTGGCACAGCTGGCGCTGCAGTACAGCGCCCTTGACCACTGTGCCACCTGGGAGGCATGTCAGCATGTAATTCTGATGTGAGACTGTGAGAGCTCGTAGGAAAAGCATCATGTGTGTGTGGCGTTTCTGTGTGTGTGGCATTTCTGTGTGTGTGTGTGTGTGTGTGTGTGTGTGTGTGTGTGTGTGTGTGTGTGTGTGTGTGTATATGTGTGTGTGTGTGTATATGTGTGTGTATATGTGTGTGTATATGTGTGTGTGTGTTTGCACCTGTCCTGTCCTATGATAACAGCAGTGAGTGTAGAGGTCAGTAGACCCAGGGTCCCCAGTAGAGCCTGCCAGGGGGAGGCCCAGACCAGTGCTCCCAGGATCAGAACACCACTCAGGGGGTTGTTGGCCAGGATGACCCTGGCTACACCCCGCATGCTCCACTCAAACAGCTGGAAAATGAAGGCCTTGTCTGGAGAGAGGGAGGAGGGGAGGGAGAGGAGTGAGGAGGAGAAGTGGGGGAGAGGGAGACGTGTGAGGAGGAAAAGTGGGGTAGAGGGAGAGGGGTGAGGAGGAGAAGTGGGGGAGAGGGAGGAGGAATGAGGAGGGGAAGTGGGAGAGAGGGAGAAGGAGAGGGAGAGGTGTCAGGAGGAGAAGTGGGGGAGAGGGAGGAGGAATGAGGAGGGGAAGTGGGAGAGAAGGAGGAGGAGAGGGAGAGGGGTGAGGAGGAGAAGTGGGGGAGAGGGATGATGAGAGGGAGAGGAATGAGGAGGAGAGAGATGGAGAGGGGTGAGGAGGAGAAGTTGGGGGGGAAGAGGAGTGAGGAAGGGGAGGAGGAGTGAGGGAGAGAGGAGGAGAGGAGGAGTGGAGGTGTGGGAGAGGAGAGGAGGAGAGGGAGAGGAGGAGGGGAGGAGAGGGAGAGAATAGGAGGAAGGGGAGGAGAGGAGGAGAGGGAGAGGAGGAGGGGAGGAGAGGGAGAGAATAGGAGGAAGGGGAGGAGAGGAGGAGAGGGAGAGGAGGAGGGGAGGAGAGGGAGAGAATAGGAGGAAGGGGAGGAGAGGAGGAGAGGGAGAGGAGGAGGGGAGGAGAGGGAGAGGATAGGAGGAAGGGGAGGAGAGGAGGAGAGGGAGAGGAGGAGGGGAGGAGAGGGAGAGGATAGGAGGAAGGGGAGGAGAGGAGGAGAGGGAGAGGAGGAGGGGAGGAGAGGGAGAGGATAGGAGGAAGGGGAGGAGAGGAGGAGAGGGAGAGGAGGAGGGGACGAGAGGGAGAGGATAGGAGGAAGGGGAGGAGAGGGGGATGAGGGAGGGGAGGAGAGGGAGAGGATAGGAGGAAGGGGAGGAGAGGATAGGAGGAGGAGGAAGGGGAGGAGACGATAGGAGGAGGAGGAAGGGGAGGAGAGGGGGAGGATAGGTGGAAGGGGAGGAGAGGATAGGAGGAGGAGGAAGGGGAGGAGAGGATAGGAGGAGGAGGAAGGGGAGGAGAGGGGGAGGAGAGGATAGGAGGAGGAGGAAGGGGAGGAGAGGATAGGAGGAGGAGGAAGGGGAGGAGAGGATAGGAGGAGGAGGAAGGGGAGGAGAGGATAGGAGGAGGAGGAAGGGGAGGAGAGGGGGAGGATAGGTGGATGAAGTTGCGACACATTCGTTTTACTTCAAGTCATAGATTCTATTGGAAGTCATGTGACAATTTGGTTAACTATTTTTTTCGTCAGCTATAAGCCACATTTTAAATTGTTTTCTACAATCAATAACTAAGATTCTCCTTTTATTTCAATTTGATTCCTTTCAACAGGTGTTGTCATAGGGACATTGATCTGTCTCGGACTGTCAGAAACGACCTTTTCATTGACCTTTTGGCAGTTTTGATTTGAATGAACGATGTCAAGTATTTTAGCCTATTTCAGTATTTCAGTTGTATTGTATTTCATCCATTATGTTCATGGCATAAAAGGTAAGTAACACCATTTGACTATAAAGAGAAGAAGAAAGACATAACTGTACCCTCCATGTACTGGCTGAAGTGCATCATGTCTCCAGTGCAGTAAACAAGACCGTTAACAAAATGCTGGCGCATGCCGACTGTCCTCCGGTTCGACTCCGGTTTGGCCTTGTCCTCGACCCACATCCTGACACAGCGTTAACAGCAGATGGTGACAGCAGCCGGCAACCCCCTGTGTGTCCACGCTTCCGGAGGCTTCCGCTCTCTTTCTCTCTCTCTCTCTCTCTCTATTCTCCTCTTCCTCTAAGGCGAGGGTTAACGAGATGACTTATAAACCGGACAGCCAGATAAAGCATTACTGACTGGACGCGCACACACACACACACACACACACACACACACCGAACACCAAAGTCCACAACATTACGCAAAGAACTTTAATATGGATCATATCTCTCTCTATTTCAATATTTATTTATCTCTCTTTTTCACCTCTCTTTGTTCAGTAACTCGTTCAGTCTTCAGTATTGTGTTTGCAGTGTGAATGTGAGATAGAGGTGTTTGTTATCTTTGTATGGTGTGTTTTGACTAGTTATCAGCTTTATGGTCAACGAGCTGTGATATGAGTCTTTACTAGTTATCAGCTTTATGGTCAACTAGCTGTGATGGGAGTCTTTACTAGTTATCAGCTTTATGGTCAACTAGCTGTGATAGGAGTCTTTACTAGTTATCAGCTTTATGGTCACCTAGCTGTGATAGGAGTCTTTACTAGTTATCAGCTTTATGGTCACCTAGCTGTGATAGGAGTCTTTACTAGTTATCAGCTTTATGTCAACTAGCTGTGATAGGAGTCTTTACTAGTTATGAGCTTTATGGTCAACTAGCTGTGATGGGAGTCTCTACTAGTTATCAGCTTTATGGTCAACTAGCTGTGATAGGAGTCTTTACTAGTTATCAGCTTTATGGTCAACTAGCTGTGATAGGAGTCTTTACTAGTTATCAGCTTTATGGTCAACTAGCTGTGATAGGAGTCTTTACTAATTATCAGTTTTATGGTCAACTAGCTGTGATAGGAGTCTTTACTAGTTATCAGCTTTATGGTCAACTAGCTGTGATAGGAGTCTTTACTAGTTAGCAGCTTTATGGTCAACGAGCTGTGATATGAGTCTTTACTAGTTATCAGCTTTATGTCAACTAGCTGTGATAGGAGTCTTTACTAGTTATCAGCTTTATGGTCACCTAGCTGTGATAGGAGTCTTTACTAGTTAGCAGCTTTATGGTCAACTAGCTGTGATAGGAGTCTTTACTAGTTATCAGCTTTATGGTCACCTAGCTGTGATAGGAGTCTCTACTAGTTATCAGCTTGATGGTCCCCTAGCTGTGATAGGAGTATTTACTAGTTAGCAGCTTTATGGTCAACTAGCTGTGATAGGAGTCTTTACTAGTTATCAGCTTTATGGTCACCTAGCTGTGATAGGAGTCTCTACTAGTTATCAGCTTTATGGTCAACTAGCTGTGATAGGAGTCTTTACTAGTTATCAGCTTTATGGTCAACTAGCTGTGATGGGAGTCTATACTAGTTATCAGCTTTATGGTCAACTAGCTGTGATAGGAGTCTTTACTAGTTATCAGCTTTATGGTCACCTAGCTGTGATAGGAGTCTTTACTAGTTAGCAGCTTTATGGTCAACTAGCTGTGATAGGAGTCTTTACTAGTTATCAGCTTTATGGTCACCTAGCTGTGATAGGAGTCTCTACTAGTTATCAGCTTGATGGTCCCCTAGCTGTGATAGGAGTCTTTACTAGTTAGCAGCTTTATGGTCAACTAGCTGTGATAGTAGTCTTTACTAGTTATCAGCTTTATGGTCACCTAGCTGTGATAGGAGTCTCTACTAGTTATCAGCTTTATGGTCAACTAGCTGTGATAGGAGTCTTTACTAGTTATCAGCTTTATGGTCAACTAGCTGTGATGGGAGTCTCTACTAGTTATCAGCTTTATGGTCAACTAGCTGTGATAGGAGTCTTTACTAGTTATCAGCTTTATGGTCAACTAGCTGTGATAGGAGTCTTTACTAGTTATCAGCTTTATGGTCAACTAGCTGTGATAGGAGTCTTTACTAGTTATCAGCTTTATGGTCAACTAGCTGTGATGGGAGTCTTTACTAGTTATCAGCTTTATGGTCAACTAGCTGTGATAGGAGTCTTTACTAGTTATCAGCTTTATGGTCAACTAGCTGTGATAGGAGTCTTTACTAGTTATCAGCTTTATGGTCAACTAGCTGTGATAGGAGTCTTTACTAGTTAGCAGCTTTATGGTCAACTAGCTGTGATAGGAGTCTTTACTAGTTATCAGCTTTATGGTCAACTAGCTGTGAAAGGAGTCTTTACTAGTTATCAGCTTTATGGTCAACTAGCTGTGATAGGAGTCTTTACTAGTTATCAGCTTTATGGTCAACTAGCTGTGATAGGAGTCTTTACTAGTTATCAGCTTTATGGTCAACTAGCTGTGATAGGAGTCTTTACTAGTTATCAGTTTTATGGTCAACTAGCTGTGATAGGAGTCTTTACTAGTTATCAGCTTTATGGTCAACTAGCTGTGATGGGAGTCTTTACTAGTTATCAGCTTTATGGTCAACTAGCTGTGATGGGAGTCTTTACTAGTTATCAGCTTTATGGTCAACTAGCTGCGATAGGAGTCTTTACTAGTTATCAGCTTTATGGTCAACTAGCTGTGATATGACTCTTTACTAGTTATCAGCTTTATGGTCAACTAGCTGTGATATGAGTCTTTACTAGTTATCAGCTTTATGGTCAACTAGCTGTGATAGGAGTCTTTACTAGTTATCAGCTTTATGGTCACCTTGCATCTGCAATAGACAACCTCTGGGGGTGTGCAGATATCACCCCAATAGTATTGCTGACAAAAGTGAGTGCATGTTTGTGTTATCTTTGTGATTGTAGCCTGTTTATGTAAGTAATTCACTTTCTATATATTGCCTATAGGTCCTGGTCCAATGTAGTGCCCTATGGGTCCTGGTCCAATGTAGTGCCCTATAGGTCCTGGTCCAATGTAGTGCCCTATGGGTCCTGGTCCAATGTAGTGCCCTATAGGTCCTGGTTCAATGTAGTGCCCTATGGGCCCTGGTTCAATGTAGTGCCCTATAGGTCCTGGTCCAATGTAGTGCCCTATGGGTCCTGGTCCAATGTAGTGCCCTATGGGTCCTGGTCCAATGTAGTGCCCTATAGGTCCTGGTCCAATGTAGTGCCCTATAGGTCCTGGTCCAATGTAGTGCCCTATGGGTCCTGGTCCAATGTAGTGCCCTATGGGTCCTGGTCCAATGTAGTGCCCTATAGGTCCTGGTTCAATGTAGTGCCCTATAGGTCCTGGTCCAATGTAGTGCCCTATAGGTCCTGGTTCAATGTAGTTCCCTATGGGTCCTGGTCCAATGTAGTGCCCTATAGGTCCTGGTTCAATGTAGTGCCCTATGGGTCCTGGTCCAATGTAGTGCCCTATAGGTCCTGGTTCAATGTAGTGCCCTATGGGTCCTGGTCCAATGTAGTGCCCTATAAGTCCTGGTTCAATGTAGTGCCCTATGGGCCCTGGTCCAATGTAGTGCCCTATAGGTCCTGGTCCAATGTAGTGCCCTATAGGTCCTGGTCCAATGTAGTGCCCTATGGGTCCTGGTCCAATGTAGTGCCCTATGGGTCCTGGTCCAATGTAGTGCCCTATAGGTCCTGGTTCAATGTAGTGCCCTATAGGTCCTGGTCCAATGTAGTGCCCTATAGGTCCTGGTTCAATGTAGTGCCCTATGGGTCCTGGTCCAATGTAGTGCCCTATAGGTCCTGGTTCAATGTAGTGCCCTATAGGTCCTGGTTCAATGTAGTGCCCTATGGGTCCTGGTCCAATGTAGTGCCCTATAGGTCCTGGTTCAATGTAGTGCCCTATGGGTCCTGGTCCAATGTAGTGCCCTATAGGTCCTGGTTCAATGTAGTGCCCTATGGGTCCTGGTCCAATGTAGTGCCCTATAGGTCCTGGTTCAATGTAGTGCCCTATGGGTCCTGGTTCAATGTAGTGCCCTATGGGTCCTGGTCCAATGTAGTGCCCTATAGGTCCTGGTCCAATGCAGTGCCCTATGGGTCCTGGTTCAATGTAGTGCCCTATGGGTCCTGGTTCAATGTAGTGCCCTACAAAAGCGCCATTTGGAAAGTAGCCAACAACTCATCTGTAGTCTGAGAGTCACCACTGCAAGGTGCAGGAAATTACTGTTTGCCCTCCCTCTCCCCCTCTCCCTCTACTTCTCCTCTCCCTCTCTCCCTCTCCCCTACCTCTCATCTCCCCCTCCCTCTCCTTTCCCCTTCCCTCTCCTCTCCCCCTCCCTCATCCTCTCCCCTCCACCTACCTCTCCTCTCCCCCTCCCTCTTCCCCTCCACCTACCTCTCCCCCTCCCTCTCCCTCTCCCTCTCCCTCTCCCTCTCTCCCTCCACCTACCTCTCCTCTCCCTCTCCCCCTCCACCTACCTCTCCCCTCCACCTCCCTCTCCCTCTCCCTCTCCCCCTCCACCTACCTCTCCTCTCCCTCTCCCCCTCCACCTACCTCTCCTCTCCCTCTCCCCCTCCACCTACCTCTCCTCTCCCCCTCCCTCTCTCTTCATTTACATTTTTTCTTAAATAAATTACTCTTCCGCTCTTTCTCCATTCCCTCCATCCCTCTATGCCTCCATCTCTCTATCCGTTGCAGGTAAATTATTGACTGTGGATGTTCTGTAAATGAGAGGAAGAGAAGCAGATAAACCATCCAGAATTACACTTTGACTCAGAGAGAGAGAGAGAGAGAGAGAGTGTGTGTGTGTGTGTGTGTGTGTGTGTGTGTGTGTGTGTGTGTGTGTGTGTGTGTGTGTGTGTGTGTGTGTGTGTGTGTGTGTGTGTGTGTGAAGGAGAGGGATTCCTGTAGACAGGAGTGACACACACTGAACCATATACACCTATGGAATGTATTTAGCTACATTATGCATTTTCTGTTACCATATTTTAAGGTAATGCACACACACACACACACACACACACACACACACACACACACACACACACACACACACACACACACACACACGCGCGCGCACCTGCATTAGTATTCGTGTCTCCTGTAGACCACTTACCCTCTCTCTCTCCTGCTCTCTCTTTCAATTCAATTCTTTTCAAAGGGCTTTATTGGCATGGGAAACATGTTAACATTGCCAAAACTAGTAAAATAGATAACAAACAAAAGTGAAATAAACAATTAAAAATGTACGATAAACATTACACAAAAAAATAATCAAGACATTTTAAATGTCATGTTATATGTCTATATACAGTGTTGTAACAATGTGCAAATAGTTAAAGTACAAAAGGGAAAATAAATAATATATATAATAATATATATAATATATAATATATCTCTCTGTCTTGCTCTACTTCACTCTCTCTCTACCTCTCTATCTCTCTATCTGTAGGGACAACACATTCTAACATCTCAGGGTCAAAGGTGACTGAATACATAAATAAATACCCAAGCAGGGGGTGAATACAGAGTGGGACAGCTGTGTGTGTGTGTGTGTGTGTGTGTGTGTGTGTGTGTGTGTGTGTGTGTGTGTGTGTGTGTGTGTGTGTGTGTGTGTGTGTGTATGTGTATGTGTATGTGTGTGTGTGTGTGTGTGTGTGTGTGTGTGTGTGTGTGTGTGTGTGTGTGTGTGTGTGTGTGTGTATGTGTATGTGTGTGTGTGTGTGTGTGTGTGTGTGTGTGTGTGCGTGTGTGCGTGTGTGTGTGTGTGCGTGTGTGTGTGTGTGTGTATGTGTGTATGTGTGCGTAGAGCGTAGAGCATAAGAGAGAGAAATGTAAACGGAAAAGTCTAAACCTTTGGGGATTATTTGATAAAATATTAAATGATGCTTTTACTGCTATAGGCCGTACAAACACATTGAATAACACATTTTAAATAGCAAACATAGAGTGTATATGGAAAAAGGTTTTGAAGTATCTGTTCTATATCTAGGAGATACAAGAAAGTTCCGGATATTTTTACATGTTTAATTTAAGCCCTTATTTTTGTTGGCACCGCACGACCTCTTACACGTCAATTAGTTTGTCTGGTTTACCTTCAGACGTGTCTCGTGACACTTGTGGCGTTCCTAGAGAAAAGAAAGAAAACGGAGAACACCATCCTATTCGTGAGTCTCCCCCGTTTCACAGTGAGGTCATAATAGGCCATCCTATTCGTGAGTCTCCCCCTTTCCACAGTGAGGTCATAATAGGCCATCCTATTCGTGAGTCTCCCCCTTTCCACAGTGAGGTCATAATAGGCCATCCTGTTCGTGAGTTTCCACAGTGAGGTCATAATAGGCCATCCTATTCGTCAGTCTCCCCTTTCCACAGTGAGGTCATAATAGGCCATCCTATTCGTCAGTCTCCCCTTTCCACAGTGAGGTCATAATAGGCCATCCTATTCGTGAGTCTCCCCTTTCCACAGTGAGGTCATAATAGGCCATCCTATTCGTGAGTCTCCCCTTTCCACAGTGAGGTCATAATAGGCCATCCTATTTGTCAGTCTCCCCTTTCCACAGTGAGGTCATAATAGGCCATCCTATTCGTGAGTCTCCCCTTTTCACAGTGAGGTCATAATAGGCCATCCTATTTGTGAGTCTCCCCTTTCCACAGTGAGGTCATAATAGGCCATCCTATTCGTGAGTCTCCCCTTTCCAAAGTGAGGTCATAATAGGCCATCCTATTCGTGAGTCTCCCCTTTCCACAGTGAGGTCATAATAGGCCATCCTATTCGTGAGTCTCCCCTTTCCACAGTGAGGTCATAATAGGCCATCCTATTCGTGATGCTCCCCTTCCACAGTGAGGTCATAATAGGCCATTCTATTCATGAGTCTCCCCTTTCTACAGTGAGGTCATAATAGGCCATCTTATTCGTGAGTCTCCCCTTTCCACAGTGAGGTCATAATAGGCCAAACAGTTCAGACGGGGGTATTTTGCGTGAAGACTAATTTTCGGGATGTCTCATGATCCGACCAACTTCCACTCTCTGAGGAGAGACTAAATTGATTAAATTGATTAGAGAATGTTTTAGTACAGTTGAAGTCTGAAGTTTACATACACTTAGGTTGTAGTTATTAAATCTAGTTTACATACACTTAGGTTGGAGTCATTAAAACTAGTTTACATACACTTAGGTTGGAGTTATTAAAACTAGTTTACATACACTTAGGTTGGAGTCATTAAAACTAGTTTACATACACTTAGGTTGGAGTCATTAAATCTAGTTTACATACACTTAGGTTGGAGTCATTAAATCTAGTTTACATACACTTAGGTTGGAGTCATTAAACTAGTTTACATACACTTAGGTCGTAGTTATTAAATCTAGTTTACATACACTTAGGTTGGAGTCATTAAAACTAGTTTACATACACTTAGGTTGGAGTTATTAAATCTAGTTTACATACACTTAGGTTGGAGTCATTAAATCTAGTTTACATACACTTAGGTTGGAATCATTAAAACTAGTTTACATACACTTAGGTTGTAGTTATTAAATCTAGTTTACATACACTTAGGTTGGAGTCATTAAATCTAGTTTACATACACTTAGGTTGGAGTCATTAAAACTAGTTTACATACACTTAGGTTGGAGTCATTAAATCTAGTTTACATACACTTAGGTTGGAGTCATTAAAACTAGTTTACATACACTTAGAGTCATTAAAACTAGTTTACATACACTTAGGTTGGAGTCATTAAAACTAGTTTACATACACTTAGGTTGGAGTCATTAAAACTAGTTTAAATACACTTAGGTTGGAGTTATTAAATCTAGTTTACATACACTTAGGTTGGAGTCATTAAAACTAGTTTACATACACTTAGGTTGGAGTCATTAAATCTAGTTTACATACACTTAGGTTGGAGTCATTAAATCTAGTTTACATACACTTAGGTTGGAGTCATTAAACTAGTTTACATACACTTAGGTCGTAGTTATTAAATCTAGTTTACATACACTTAGGTTGGAGTCATTAAAACTAGTTTACATACACTTAGGTTGGAGTTATTAAATCTAGTTTACATACACTTAGGTTGGAGTCATTAAATCTAGTTTACATACACTTAGGTTGGAATCATTAAAACTAGTTTACATACACTTAGGTTGTAGTTATTAAATCTAGTTTACATACACTTAGGTTGGAGTCATTAAATCTAGTTTACATACACTTAGGTTGGAGTCATTAAAACTAGTTTACATACACTTAGGTTGGAGTCATTAAATCTAGTTTACATACACTTAGGTTGGAGTCATTAAAACTAGTTTACATACACTTAGAGTCATTAAAACTAGTTTACATACACTTAGGTTGGAGTCATTAAAACTAGTTTACATACACTTAGGTTGGAGTCATTAAAACTAGTTTAAATACACTTAGGTTGGAGTTATTAAAACTAGTTTACATACACTTAGGTTGGAGTCATTAAATCTAGTTTACATACACTTAGAGTCATTAAAACTAGTTTACATACACTTAGGTTGGAGTCATTAAAACTAGTTTACATACACTTAGAGTCATTAAAACTAGTTTACATACACTTAGGTTGGAGTCATTAAAACTAGTTTACATACACTTAGGTTGGAGTCATTAAAACTAGTTTACATACACTTAGGTTGGAGTCATTAAAACTAGTTTACATACACTTAGGTTGGAGTCATTAAAACTAGTTTACATACACTTAGGTTGGAGTCATTAAAACTAGTTTACATACACTTAGGTTGGAGTCATTAAAACTAGTTTACATACACTTAGGTTGAAGTCATTAAAACTAGTTTACATACACTTAGGTTAGAGTTATTAAAACTAGTTTACATACACTTAGGTTGGAGTCATTAAATCTAGTTTACATACACTTAGGTTGGAGTCATTAAAACTAGTTTACATACACTTAGGTTGGAGTCATTAAAACTAGTTTACATACACTTAGGTTGGAGTCATTAAAACTAGTTTACATACACTTAGGTTGGAGTCATTAAAACTAGTTTACATACACTTAGGTTGGAGTCATTAAATCTAGTTTACATACACTTAGGTTGGAGTCATTAAAACTAGTTTACATACACTTAGGTTGGAGTCATTAAAACTAGTTTACATACACTTAGGTTGGAGTCATTAAAACTAGTTTACATACACTTAGGTTGGAGTCATTAAAACTAGTTTACATACACTTAGGTTGTAGCCATTAAAACTAGTTTACATACACTTAGGTTGGAGTCATTAAATCTAGTTTACATACACTTAGGTTGGAGTCATTAAAACTAGTTTACATACACTTAGGTTGGAGTTATTAAAACTAGTTTACATACACTTAGGTTGGAGTTATTAAAACTAGTTTACATACACTTAGGTTAGAGTCATTAAAACTAGTTTACATACACTTAGGTTGGAGTCATTAAATCTAGTTTACATACACTTAGGTTGGAGTCATTAAAACTAGTTTACATACACTTAGAGTCATTAAAACTAGTTTACATACACTTAGGTTGGAGTCATTAAAACTAGTTTACATACACTTAGGTTGGAGTCATTAAAACTAGTTTACATACACTTAGGTTGGAGTTATTAAAACTAGTTTACATACACTTAGGTTGGAGTCATTAAATCTAGTTTACATACACTTAGAGTCATTAAAACTAGTTTACATACACTTAGAGTCATTAAAACTAGTTTACATACACTTAGAGTCATTAAAACTAGTTTACATACACTTAGGTTGGAGTCATTAAATCTAGTTTACATACACTTAGAGTCATTAAAACTAGTTTACATACACTTAGGTTGGAGTCATTAAAACTAGTTTACATACACTTAGGTTGGAGTCATTAAAACTAGTTTACATACACTTAGGTTGGAGTCATTAAAACTAGTTTACATACACTTAGGTTGGAGTCATTAAAACTAGTTTACATACACTTTGGTTGGAGTCATTAAAACTAGTTTACATACACTTAGGTTGGAGTCATTAAAACTAGTTTACATACACTTAGGTTGAAGTCATTAAAACTAGTTTACATACACTTAGGTTGGAGTTATTAAAACTAGTTTACATACACTTAGGTTGGAGTCATTAAATCTAGTTTACATACACTTAGGTTGGAGTCATTAAAACTAGTTTACATACACTTAGGTTGGAGTCATTAAAACTAGTTTACATACACTTATGTTGGAGTCATTAAAACTAGTTTACATACACTTAGGTTGGAGTTATTCAAACTAGTTTACATACACTTAGGTTGGAGTTATTAAAACTAGTTTACATACACTTAGGTTAGAGTCATTAAAACTAGTTTACATACACTTAGGTTGGAGTCATTAAATCTAGTTTACATACACTTAGGTTGGAGTCATTAAAACTAGTTTACATACACTTAGAGTCATTAAAACTAGTTTACATACACTTAGGTTGGAGTCATTAAAACTAGTTTACATACACTTAGGTTGGAGTCATTAAAACTAGTTTACATACACTTAGGTTGGAGTTATTAAAACTAGTTTACATACACTTAGGTTGGAGTCATTAAATCTAGTTTACATACACTTAGAGTCATTAAAACTAGTTTACATACACTTAGGTTGGAGTCATTAAAACTAGTTTACATACACTTAGAGTCATTAAAACTAGTTTACATACACTTAGGTTGGAGTCATTAAATCTAGTTTACATACACTTAGAGTCATTAAAACTAGTTTACATACACTTAGGTTGGAGTCATTAAAACTAGTTTACATACACTTAGGTTGGAGTCATTAAAACTAGTTTACATACACTTAGGTTGGAGTCATTAAAACTAGTTTACATACACTTAGGTTGGAGTCATTAAAACTAGTTTACATACACTTTGGTTGGAGTCATTAAAACTAGTTTACATACACTTAGGTTGGAGTCATTAAAACTAGTTTACATACACTTAGGTTGAAGTCATTAAAACTAGTTTACATACACTTAGGTTGGAGTTATTAAAACTAGTTTACATACACTTAGGTTGGAGTCATTAAATCTAGTTTACATACACTTAGGTTGGAGTCATTAAAACTAGTTTACATACACTTAGGTTGGAGTTATTAAAACTAGTTTACATACACTTATGTTGGAGTCATTAAAACTAGTTTACATACACTTAGGTTGGAGTCATTAAAACTAGTTTACATACACTTAGGTTGGAGTCATTAAAACTAGTTTACATACACTTAGGTTGGAGTCATTAAAACTTGTTTACATACACTAAGGTTGGAGTCATTAAAACTAGTTTACATACACTTAGGTTGGAGTCATTAAAACTTGTTTACATACACTTAGGTTGGAGTCATTAAAACTAGTTTACATACACTTAGGTTGGAGTCATTAAAACTAGTTTACATACACTTAGGTTGGAGTCATTAAATCTAGTTTACATACACTTAGAGTCATTAAAACTAGTTTACATACACGTAGGTTGGAGTCATTAAAACTAGTTTACATACACTTAGGTTGGAGTCATTAAAACTAGTTTACATACACTTAGGTTGGAGTCATTAAAACTAGTTTACATACACTTAGGTTGGAGTCATTAAAACTAGTTTACATACACTTAGGATGGAGTCATTAAAACTAGTTTACATACACTTAGAGTCATTAAAACTAGTTTACATACACTTAGGTTGGAGTCATTAAATCTAGGTTACATACACTTAGGTTGGAGTCATTAAAACTAGTTCACATACACTTAGGTTGGAGTCATTAAAACTAGTTTACATACACTTAGGTTGGAGTCATTAAAACTAGTTTACATACACTTAGGTTGGAGTCATTAAAACTAGTTTACATACACTTAGGTTGTAGCCATTAAAACTAGTTTACATACACTTAGGTTGGAGTCATTAAAACTAGTTTACATACACTTAGGTTGGAGTCATTAAATATAGTTTACATACACTTAGGTTGGAGTCATTAAAACTAGTTTACATACACTTAGAGTCATTAAAACTAGTTTACATACACTTAGGTTGGAGTCATTAAAACTAGTTTACATACACTTAGGTTGGAGTCATTAAAACTAGTTTACATACACTTAGGTTGGAGTTATTAAAACTAGTTTACATACACTTAGGTTGGAGTCATTAAATCTAGTTTACATACACTTAGAGTCATTAAAACTAGTTTACATACACTTAGGTTGGAGTCATTAAAACTAGTTTACATACACTTAGAGTCATTAAAACTAGTTTACATACACTTACGTTGGAGTCATTAAATCTAGTTTACATACACTTAGAGTCATTAAAACTAGTTTACATACACTTAGGTTGGAGTCATTAAAACTAGTTTACATACACTTAGGTTGGAGTCATTAAAACTAGTTTACATACACTTAGGTTGGAGTCATTAAAACTAGTTTACATACACTTAGGTTGGAGTCATTAAAACTAGTTTACATACACTTAGGTTGGAGTCATTAAAACTAGTTTACATACACTTAGGTTGGAGTCATTAAAACTAGTTTACATACACTTAGGTTGGAGTCATTAAAACTAGTTTACATACACTTAGGTTGGAGTCATTAAAACTAGTTTACATACACTTAGGTTGGAGCCATTAAAACTAGTTTACATACACTTTAGGTTGGAGTTATTAAAACTAGTTTACATACACTTAGGTTGGAGTTATTAAAACTAGTTTACATACACTTAGGTTGGAGCCATTAAAACTAGTTTACATACACTTAGGTGGGAGTCATTAAAACTAGTTTACATACACTTAGGTTGTAGTCATTAAAACTAGTTTACATACACTTAGGTTGTAGTCATTAAAACTAGTTTACATACACTTAGGTTGGAGTCATTAAAACTAGTTTACATACACTTAGGTTGGAGTCATTAAAACTAGTTTACATACACTTAGGTTGGAGCCATTAAAACTAGTTTACATACACTTTAGGTTGGAGTTATTAAAACTAGTTTACATACACTTAGGTTGGAGTTATTAAAACTAGTTTACATACACTTAGGTTGGAGCCATTAAAACTAGTTTACATACACTTAGGTGGGAGTCATTAAAACTAGTTTACATACACTTAGGTTGTAGTCATTAAAACTAGTTTACATACACTTAGGTTGGAGTTATTAAAACTAGTTTACATACACTTAGGTTGGAGCCATTAAAACTAGTTTACATACACTTAGGTGGGAGTCATTAAAACTAGTTTGCATACACTTAGGTTGTAGTCATTAAAACTAGTTTACATACACTTAGGTTGGAGTTATTAAAACTAGTTTACATACACTTAGGTTGGAGTCATTAAAACTAGTTTTTCAACCACTCCATACATTTATTGTTAACAAACTATAGTTTTGGCAAGTCATTTAGGACTAGTAGGATCTACTATGTTCACAACAAAGTACTTTTTCCAACAATTGTTTACAGACAGATTATTTCACTTATAATTCACTGTATCACAATTCCAGTTGGTCAGAAGTTAACATACACTAAGTTGACTGTGCCTTTAAACAGCTTGGAAAATTCCAGAAAATTATGTCATGGCTTTAGAAGCTTCTGATAGACTAATTGACATCATTTAAGTCAATTGGAGGTGTACCTGTGGATGTATTTCAAGGCCTACCTTCAAACTCAGTGCCTCCTTGCTTGACATCATGGGGAAATCAAAAGAAATCAGCCAAGACCTCAACATTTTTTTGTAGACCTCCACAAGTCTGGTTCATCCTTGAAGGTACCATGTTCATCTGTACAAATAATAGCATGCAAGTATAAACACCGTGGGACCACGCAGCCGTCATACCGCTCAGGAAGGAGATCCGTTCTGGCTCCTAGTGATGAATGTATTTTGGTGCGAAAAGTGCAAATCAATCCCAGAACAACAGCAAAGGACCTTGTGAAGATGCTGGAAGAAACAGGAACAAAATTATCTATATCCAAAATAAAACAAGTCCTGTATCGACATAACCTGAAAGGTCACTTAGCAAGGAAGAAGCCACTGCTCCAAAACCGCCATAAAAAAAGCCAGACTAGGGTTTGCAACTACACATGGGGACAAAGATTGTACTTTTTGGAGAAATGTCCTCTGGTCTGATGAAACAAAAATAGAACTGTTTGGCCATAATGACCATCGTTATGTTTGGAGGAAAAAGGGGGAGGCTTACAAGCCCAAGAACACCATCCCAACCGTGAAGCATCATGTTGTGGGGGTGCTTTGCTGCAGGAAGGACTGGTGTACTTCACAAAATAGTTGGCATCATGAGGCAGGAAAATTCTGAGGATATATCCAAGCAACATCTCAAGACATCAGTCAGGAAGTTAAAGCTTGGTCGCAAATGGGTCTTCCAAATGGACAATGACCCCAAGCATACTTACAAAGTTGTGGCAAAATGGCTTAAGGACAATAAAGTCAAGGTATTGGAGTGGCCATCACAAAGCCCTGACCTCAAACCTATAAACCATTTGTGGGCATAACTGAAATAGAGTGTGCGAGCAAGGAGGCCAACAAACCTGACTCAGTTACACCAGCTCTGTCAGAAGGAATGGGCCAAAATTCACACAACTTATTGTGGGAAGCTTGTGGAAGGCTACTCGAAACATTTGACCCAAGTTAAACAATTTAAAGGCAATGCTACCAAATACTAATTGAGTGTATGTAAACTTCTGACCCACTGGGAATGCGTTGAAATAAATAGAAGCTGAAATAAATCCTTCTCTCTACTATTATTCTGACATTTCACATTCTTTAAATAAGGTGGCGATTCTAACTGACCTTAAACAGGGAATTTTTACTATGATTAAATGTCAGGAATTGTGAAAAACTGAGTTTAAATGTATTTGTCTAGGGTGTATGTAAATTTCCGACTTCAACTGTATCTAATTGTGGTAGTAAATTAGGAGTAGTGACGGATGTGTTATGAGTTAGATGGACTGTGACTACATTGGGGATCTGAGGGGGCTCATAAATGAAGGTTGTGGCAGTAGAGGGGTGTTATTTCTCGAGACTATGGTCTCACATGGTCTTTCTAACAGAAAGTGAAAACCAGGACAGATGAAGAACGGTAGAATGGCCTTGACAGCAACATCGACAAACCTAGAAGAAATGGTAAAATCACCTCCCACTAGAGACTAGTACACCAACTAAGACAATGGCAAAACCACAAGAAAGTGGGTTGATGAAGAAAATCTGGACATCTGTTACCAACTGGGGTAGCCATAATGAAGAAACTACCCCAGAATCAAACATTGACCCAAAATGTAGAAAAGCAATAACACATGGCTGGTATAAGTGGGGTCAACATACAGCCACCAAACATGGGATGGACCATTGTATATTGTGTAGTAAATCCCTTTTGGCAGATCTGTTAATTGTACCTGAACCTGCATCATTTGAAGAATGTTCTCTTTGGAAAAATGTTCACTGTACTCAGAGAAAATTCTAAATTCCTTTGTGTAAACATAGAATGCAGGTTGGCATTAGGAAGCACTAAAGGCAGAAGTGAATTAAACAAAACTATGTTGGAAGAACATGAATGTGCAACGTGTGACATAAGAACTGAATTAAATGGTCCTCATAATGACAGGTTTACTATTGTAAAAAGTAAACCTGAATGTTTCTACTGCTATGGAGATAGTGGGAAACAATACAGTTGATTGTTAAATTATTGGAATGATTATGAATCACAAAGGTAAATGTGGTAATTTAACTCAAGTAACACCATCTCTTACGATGTTAAAGAATCGGGTTAGAGGTATAGCTGATAGTTTCTGGATGTATGGGCAGAACAAACTCTTGAATGTTTTACCAGAAGACTGGACAGGTCTCTGTGCTTTAGTTAGAGCGATTACACCAGGTGTCTATCATTAAATCACAGCAGGATGAGTCTGTAAGGGGGGCCTATGAATTAGATCCAAAAGTATACCAAGATGCAATTGGACAGCTGATAGGAGTTCCTAATGAATACAAAGCAAGAGATGAGGTTAAATCAGGGTTTGAATCAATATTTCTGTGGATAACACCTAATAAAAACTTAGAATGGATAAATTATATTTACTATAATCAACAGAGATTCATTAACTATACTGACTCTGCATTAAAACAGCCTTAGAAAAACAGGTACAGGCAAGCAGTAAAATGTCATGGCAGAATAGACCCGCTTTAAAATGTCTCTCAGCTGAGAAGGATGGGAGTCTGCGTAATGTTCGGAGATGAATGTTGTGCCTTCATTCCCAATAACACTGCACCAGATGGATCTTTCACAATAGCTATGACCAAACTGAAAAGGGTTACGAGAAGAAGTTAAGGACATTACAGGATGTGATACCCATGCTTGGGACTGTTTGGACTTAGCTGTAGGTAAATGGGGTGCAATGTTTGTTGTGTCCTAAATGGGGTGCAATGTTGGTCCAAACTACAGTTAAACAGATGGCGATAGGTCAATACCACCCTCCAGTGGTTGTTAACCCGGTTCCTGGACAGTATACAAATAGACATGATGCAGCTTGTAATGCTTCTCGGATGAACACTTGATTGTCCTTTTGGTGACCCGAATTGTCTCTACAATGAAGAACTGAGACGGAAAGGTAATGGTGGAGAAAGGTCAAGGGAAGCTATTTTCATATAGAGGGAGGGGATTCTATTTTCATATAGAGGGAGGGGATTCTATTTTCATATAGAGGGAGGGGATTCTATTTTCATATAGAGGGAGGGGATTCTATTTTCATATAGAGGGAGGGGATTCTATTTTCATATAGAGGGAGGGGATTCTATTTTCATATAGAGGGAGGGGATTCTATTTTCATATAGAGGGAGGGGATTCTATACGTTATGCAAAGACAGAATACTATAAAGGCAGGACTCTGTGATATGAGAATTTAGCTGTTTCATGGAATTGCTCGGCTCTGTTACTTTGTAATAAAGTCTAACTGAATCTACAGATTCCGGTAGGTAGGTAGGTAGGTAGGTAGAGGTAGCATACTTAAATTCACACAGGACACCGGATAATACAGGAGAAATACTCCAGATATAGCAGACTGATCCTTGCCCCCGGACACACAAACTATTGCAGCATAAATACTGAAGGCTGACAGGAGGGGTTGGGAGACACTGTGGCCCCATCCGACAATACCCCCGGACAGGGCCAAACAGGCAGGATATAACCCCACCCCAGACTCATTGGTCTTTAACCGAGTCTTCAACAAAAATGGAGCTCTATAGGAGAAAGCCCTGCCTCCAGCTGTTTGCTTAGAAATTCTAGGGACAGTAAGGAGGCCTGCGTCTTGTGACCATAACATATGTGTAGGTGTGTACAGCAGGACCAAATCAGAGAGATAGGTAGGAGCAAGCCCATGTAATGCTTTGTAGGTTAGCATTAAAACCTTGAAATCAGCCCTTGCCTTAACAGGAAGCCAGTGTAGAGAGGCTAGCACTGGAGTAATATGATCAAATTTTTGGGTTCTAGTCAAGATTCTAGCAGCTGTATTTAACACTAACTGAAGTTTATTTAGTGCTTTATCCGGGTAGCCGGAAAGTAGAGCATTGCAGCAGTCTAACCTAGAAGTAACAAAAGCATGGATACATTTTTCTGCATCATTTTTGGACCGAAAGTTTCCGATTTTTGCAATGATACTTAGATGGAAAAAAAGCTGTCCCTGAAACAGTCTTGATATGTTCGTCAAAAGAGAGATTAGGGTCCAGAGTAACGCCCGAGGTCCTTCACAGTTTTATTTGAGACACCTGTACAACCATCAAGATCAATTGTCAGATACAACATGCCTACTTACAAATTCAACTATCCAAAAGGGAAACATCCTACATCAAACTATAATTTAAAGAAAAAATAGGTTGATGTCTGAATGTATCGGGAGTCTCAGGATAACCTGCTCCTGTAATGACAGAACAAACAGAAAATACTGTCCGCATAGACCTAAGATAGCCCTGGATAAGCACCAATAGTAATAATATTAATAATAATAATAATCGCAATAATAATGTTAGCTATATGACCATTTATTAAATACTAAGTCAAAATCAAATCAAATCAAATTTTATTTGTCACATACACATGGTTAGCAGATGTTAATGCGAGTGTAACGAAATGCTTGTGCTTCTAGTTCCGACAATGCAGTAATAACCAACGAGTAATCTAGCTAACAATTCCAAAACTACTGTCTTATACACACAAGTGTAAAGGGATAAAGAATATGTACATAAAGATATATGAATGAGTGATGGTACAGAACGGCATAGGCAAGATACAGTAGATGGTATGGAGTACAGTATATACATATGAGATGAGTATGTAAACAATGTGGCATAGTTAAAGTGGCTAGTGATACATGTATTACATAAGGATACAGTCGATGATATAGAGTACAGTATATACGTATGCAAATGAGATGAATAATGTAGGGTAAGTAACATTATATAAGGTAGCATTGTTTAAAGTGGCTAGTGATATATTTACATAATTTCCTATCAATTCCCATTATTAAAGTGGCTGGAGTTGAGTCAGTGTGTTGGCAGCAGCCACTCAATGTTAGTGGTGGCTGTTTAACAGTCTGATGGCCTTGAGATAGAAGCTGTTTTTCAGTCTCTCGGTCCCAGCTTTGATGCACCTGTACTGACCTCGCCTTCTGGATGATAGCGGGGTGAACAGGCAGTGGCTCGGGTGGTTGTTGTCCTTGATGATCTTTATGGCCTTCCTGTGACATCGGGTGGTGTAGGTGTCCTGGAGGGCAGGTAGTTTGCCCCCGGTGATGCGTTGTGCAGACCTCACTACCCTCTGGAGAGCCTTACGGTTGTGGGTGGAGCAGTTGCCGTACCAGGCGGTGATACAGCCCGACAGGATGCTCTCGATTGTGCATCTGTAGAAGTTTGTGAGTGCTTTTGGTGACAAGCCACATTTCTTCATGGGAAAAGGTGCATTTCCTGATGTGCAGGCAGTCCTCGATTGACTTATTTGAAAACCGGTTCCTGCTGTGAGTCTTGATTGCGTTCACAGAGGAAAAGGAGGACTCGCAGGTGTAAGTCGATGCAAACCTTGTTGGCACGTGTCTTTATTGTGCTGTTTTCCCTCTGATAAGGAGCGCATCGCTGAATTGGCTCGACGTCTGGATTTCATACAGCTCAGTTTGAATTGCGGCCTCATTCAGGGAGGGTATCGTTTGCTTGCTTAGCAAGGGAGGAGAATTCTCCACCTGGGCGGACTGTGAAATGACCACGCACAAACGCAATGATATCCTTGGGTATGCTGTAGTCTTCAAATCAGGTGGAGAAGTTGTCCCTCAGCTCGTGATTAAATCTTCCATCACCTCTGCGACAATGCTGCGGCCTGGTCCCTCTGCTTCCTAGTAAAGGCCTCAAGTTTTTCCATCATGTCACTGTTGTCCCTCTTCCTTGTAACTGCAAAAAAAGAAACATTAGAGAGTAATCTCTACATTTCCACAATACAAAGGTGATCAGCTGCTGCCCTCATTTAGCTTTTTCTCTGAAAATCCACAACCTGGTCATGCAGCTCACAGAATCGTTCTAGAGCTTTTCCTTTACTCAGCCAGTGCACGTTGCTGTGAAGCAGGAGATCGTCGGGGGTGGCCTCCTCTGATTCTGTCACAAGCTTGTGGAAAAGACAGTGTGTTGTGTTGCTTGATGTCTCCCCGATAAAGTTGATTATGTGCATTGATTTATCCATCACATCTTTTAGCTCAGTGTTTAGTGTTGTCACACCCTGATCTGTTTCACCTTTCTTTGTGCTTGTCTCCACCCCCTCCAGGTGTAGCCCCATCTGCCCAGTTATCCCCTGTGTATTTATACCTGTGTTCTCTGTTTGTCTGTTGCCAGGTTATCTTGTCCCGTCAAGCCTTCCAGAACTTTCTGCCTACTCCTGTTTTCTCTATTGTCCCTGTTTTCTTTTTTCCCCGGTTTTGACCATTCTGCCTTCCCTGACCCTGAGCCTGGATTACTGACCTCAGCCTACCCTGATCCTGAGCCTGCCTGCCGTTCTGTACCTTTTGGACTCTGCTCTGGATTACTGACTTCTGCCTGCCCTTGACCTGTCATTTGCCTGCCCCCTGTTTTTATAATAAACTTTTGTTACTTTGAACTGTCTGCATCTGGGTCTTATCCTGAGGTCTGATAGTATGAACTGGCCATGACTGACCCGGCACACTCGGACCAGCTCCGCAACGACATCTCCTCCCAAACAGCCACCGTTGGGAGACATGAGAAGTTACTTCGCGGTCTTTTGGACTGATTCCAGACCTTGGCAGAATGCTATGACTGTGCCTTGAATACATTGCTGGAGCAATTCCGCGGATTATCTGTGAGGCAGCCGGCCAAGACAGTAGCCTAACAGCCCCCCAGTAAAACCGATGTCAGCAGTGCGTCTCTCCAGACCACCCTGGCTTCCTGAGAACCCTGTTGACCTCCTACGGAACGCTTCGCTGGAAGGTCAGGAACCTGTTGGGCGTTTCTCTCCCATTGTTCCCTCATCTTCGAGCTGCAGCCCTCGTCCTTCCCCTCTGACCGCTCAAAGATAGTGTATCTCATAACTCTAATGTCCGGGAGGGCTCTCGCCTGGGCTGCGGAGGTGTGGGAACAACAATTTGCTCTACCTTTCAGCCTGGAGGACTTCGTGGCTGAGGTGAAAAAGGTTTTCGGGTTTCCGTTGTCCGGGAGAGAGGCTGCACGAAAATTAATCCAGCTTCGCCAAGACTCCCGCAGTGTGGCGGACTATGCGGTTGATTTCCGCACGTTGGCTGCCAAGAGTGCCTGGAACCCGGAATCCCTGTTCGACACATTCCTTCATGGATTATTGGAGAAGGTTAAGGACGAGCTTGCAGCCCGCTGGAGCCCGTTCTGCCACACCCATTGCCTGAAGTTGGAGCAGCCTGCCCAGGGACGTCTTCCTGTGGGCTCGGAAGAGGCCTCGGACCTCTCCACCATTCCCGCGGAGGTCCAAAGGCCCGGGCAACTTTGCTTCCACCTATGAATGCGGGATCAACCTTCTCCCACGCACTACACCACCCTGGGGACGGCGGTATTCTCTGTCGGGTCCGGAGACCAAGGCAATGGAGATGTACATCGCCGACTCCCTGGCTGCCGGGGGTATCTGTCCTTCTGCCTCTTCTGCCAGCACCTGTGCATCGACTACTGGGGCCTCAATGACATCACAGTGAAGAACCGCTACCCGCTACCCGCTACCACTCATTGCCTCGGGTTTTGAGCCGCTCCAGGGGGACACTATTTTCTCTAAGTTAGACCCGCGGAAGCCTACTACCTGGTACGGATACGGGAAGGTGAAGCCTTCAACATTGCTAAGGGACATAATGACATAATGAATACCTGGTGATGCCCCTTGGTTTGACCAATGCTCCTGCTGTGTTCCAGGCCCTGGTTAATGACGTCATCTGGCATATGTTGAACT
>NC_092155.1:10156593-10159093 GCF_045791955.1 Oncorhynchus clarkii lewisi | reverse complement strand
CGGTCCATATCCAGACCCATAACGGGGTCAATACGAACCGCGGTCCATATCCAGACCCGTAACGGGGTCAATACGAACCGTGGTCCATATCCAGACCCATAACGGGGTCAATACGAACCGCGGTCCATATCCAGACCCATAACAGGGTCAATACGAACCGCGGTCCATATCCAGACCCATAACGGGGTCAATACGAACCGCGGTCCTGGTTTTAAAATATTTAGGCTCTCAACTTATTGCAGTTCAGAGTACTAGTAGTAGAATACACAAGGGGCAATTTGTAAATGTGGTAGTGCAGTTTACGTCTTGTTACGGCAGTCACTGACAGCCCTTAAACGGCTGTAACTGCAACATTTTCTCTGCGCCAACAAGAGGTGTGTGAACAGTTTGGCGTCCCATGGGTTGTGAGGTGGGGGGTTTGTTGCTACGCCGACACATGACAATATCCACCCGGACCTTTGTCACCTAGGAAGTTTGTATGATCGGACCTTCTCAAATCGTAGTTGAGTACCAGCACCCTATAGAGTACACTACATTAGACCAGCACCCTATAGAGTACACTACATTAGACCAGCGCCCTATAGAGTACACTACATTAGACCAGCACCCTATAGAGTACACTACATTACACCAGCACCCTATAGAGTACACTACATTAGACCAGCACCCTATAGAGTACACTACATTACACCAGCACCCTATAGAGTACACTACATTACACCAGCACCCTATAGAGTACACTACATTAGACCAGCACCCTATAGAGTACACTACATTACACCAGCACCCTATAGAGTACACTACATTAGACCAGCACCCTATAGAGTACACTACATTAGACCAGGGCCCTATAGAGTACACTACATTACACCAGCACCCTATAGAGTACACTACATTACACCAGCACCCTATAGAGTACACTACATTAGACCAGCACCCTATAGAGTACACTACATTAGACCAGCGCCCTATAGAGTACACTACATTACACCAGCACCCTATAGAGTACACTACATTAGACCAGCACCCTATAGAGTACACTACATTAGACCAGCACCCTATAGAGTACACTACATTACACCAGCACCCTATAGAGTACACTACATTACACCAGCACCCTATAGAGTACACTACATTAGACCAGCACCCTATAGAGTACACTACATTACACCAGCACCCTATAGAGTACACTACATTACACCAGCACCCTATAGAGTACACTACATTAGACCAGCACCCTATAGAGTACACTACATTAGACCAGGGCCCTATAGAGTACACTACATTAGACCAGGGCCCTATAGAGTACACTACATTAGACCAGCACCCTATAGAGTACACTACATTACACCAGCACCCTATAGAGTACACTACATTAGACCAGCACCCTATAGAGTACACTACATTACACCAGCACCCTATAGAGTACACTACATTACACCAGCACCCTATAGAGTACACTACATTACACCAGCACCCTATAGAGTACACTACATTAGACCAGCACCCTATAGAGTACACTACATTAGACCAGGGCCCTATAGAGTACACTACATTAGACCAGGGCCCTATAGAGTACACTACATTACACCAGCACCCTATAGAGTACACTACATTACACCAGCACCCTATAGAGTACACTACATTACACCAGCACCCTATAGAGTACACTACATTAGACCAGCACCCTATAGAGTACACTACATTACACCAGCACCCTATAGAGTACACTACATTACACCAGCACCCTATAGAGTACACTACATTACACCAGCACCCTATAGAGTACACTACATTAGACCAGCACCCTATAGAGTACACTACATTAGACCAGCACCCTATAGAGTACACTACATTACACCAGCACCCTATAGAGTACACTACATTACACCAGCACCCTATAGAGTACACTACATTACACCAGCACCCTATAGAGTACACTACATTAGACCAGGGCCCTATCAAATAGAATCCCACTGTGCTGTGTCATCAGAGTGGTCAGAGGGCAGTTGAATGTCTGCGTGTCCTGGTAACAAACAACTCCCCTGGCATTATGATGTCATGCTAGTTCTCCTTCATCAGCACAGGACTATGGTGGTTATGCTGCATGGTCTAACCTAGTAACAGTGGAGGTGCACACTGGAGGCTGCATGGTCTAACCTAGTAACAGTGGAGGTGCACACTGGAGGTTGCATGGTCTAACCTAGTAACAGTAGAGGTGCACACTGGAGGCTGCATGGTCTAACCTAGTAACAGTAGAGGTGCACACTGGAGGCTGCATGGTCTAACCTAGTAACAGTAGAGGTGCACACTGGAGGCTGCATGGTCTAACCTAGTAACAGTAGAGGTGCACACTGCAGGCTGCATGGTCTAACCTAGTGACAGTAGAGGTGCACACTGGAGGCTGCATGGTCTAACCTAGTAACAGTAGAGGTGCACACTGGAGGCTGTCCCGCAGGGCGTGTCGTACATTCTCATTCATGTAATATTCATCTAGTGT
>NC_092155.1:10086593-10151593 GCF_045791955.1 Oncorhynchus clarkii lewisi | reverse complement strand
GACTGAATGACTGACTGATTAATGACATCACTTAGAATGGACCCCCCCACCCCCACCCCCCCCAAACCCATACCCCCTTTCACTTAGCAACAGTTCCTTGGGCGTTGGTTGGTTAATCTGCCGGTTTCTAGGCAACGCCTGGTTTCTAGGCAATGCCCTTACGCCATCACAACCCTAAAACCCTAGTCCTCAGACAGGGCGTGCCACTTGGCGATCTGCCGGCGCGGGTGGTCGCAGATCTCCCTCCAGTGCTCTCCAGGGGTGCCGGGGGCGGCGTTACCCAGGACCAGGCGCCCCAGGACAGGGTTGGGCGAGCGGGTGGAGTCCCCCCTCCTGGTTGATGGAGACTCAGAGTCCATTAGGAGGAGCTCCACGCTGGTTTCCCTCAGCCTCTCCTGGGAGGACACGTCAAACACAAACAGCTGGTTGAACACAGGGTTGGGGGAACACTTCTTCACATGGCTCTTCTTCTTACTGACACGCTTCTTCCCCTGGAACAGGTTGACTTTCACATACGGCTCTGGAGGGAGGGAGGGAGGGAGGGGGGGGAGGGAGGAGGGAGGGGGAGGGGGGAGGGGGGGGGAGGAGGGAGGAGGGAGGGAGGGAGGAGGGAGGAGGGAGGGGGAAGGGAGGCGGGAGGGGGGGGGAGGAGGGGGGAGGGAGGGAGGGAGGGAGGGAGGAGGGAGGAGGGAGGAGGGAGGGGGAGGGAGGGAGGGAGGGGGGAGGAGGGGGAGGGAGGGGGAGGGGGGAGGAGGGGGGGGGGGGAGGGGGGAGGGAGGGAGGGAGGGAGGGAGGGAGGGGGGGAGGGAGGGAGGAGGGAGGGGGGAAGGGAGGAGGGAGGGAGGAGGGAGGGAGGAGGGAGGAGGGAGGGAGGGAGGGGGAGGGAGGGAGGGAGGAGGGAGGAGGGAGGGAGGGGGAGGGAGGGAGGAGGGAGGGGGGAGGGGGGAGGGGGGAGGGAGGGGGGAAGGGAAGGGAGGGAGGAGGGAGGAGGGAGGGAGGGAGGAGGGAGGAGGGAGGGAGGGAGGCAGGGGGGAAGGGAGGGAGGGAGGAGGGAGGAGGGAGGGGGGAGGGGGAGGGAGGAGGGAGGGGGGAGAGAGAGAGAATAGAATTCATAGCACATTATTCTAGCCAAGGATCAATAGAGAGATCGATATAGAGGAGATGATAGAGAGTGTGTGGGTCTCTGTGTGTGTGTGGTATATTACAAGGAGATCAAACTAGCTCCGTCTTGTCTCTGTGTCATTACGACCTGTATGAAGAGTAGTGTGTCTGTCCCAGGTGATATCCTACTCTCTAGTGTACCAGCTCTGACCCGGACTCATAGGGCACTATGTAGGAAACACCATTCATCATATTAGTCCTTTTGAAAAGGACCTGTGGGAGTCACATCTGACAGAATAATACTCTGTGTGTGTGTGTGTGTGTGTGTGTGTGTGTGTGTGTGTGTGTGTGTGTGTGTGTGTGTGTGTGTGTGTGTGTGTGTGTGTGTGTGTGTGTTACCTGAGGTTGTGTGGTTATCGGTCTTGAGCAGGTGGCGAGCCTTCAACACCACCACTGTTAGAGTACTGGTGGTGGACTGGTAACACAGAGACAACAGCAGCTCCCCTCGACCAGCACCCCTCTATACACAGACAGGGAGGGAGGAGGCAGAGAGGGAGGGAGAGGAGAGATGGAGGGAGAGGAGAGAGGGAGGGAGGGAGGGAGAGGAGGGAGGGAGGAGGAAGAGGAGAAGGGGAGGGAGGAGAGATGGAGGGAGGAGAGAGAGTGGGAGGGGGAAAGAGGTAGAATTAAGAATAAAACGATAAATTAAAAGACCTGACATTTTACAGATATCTATATATGTGCGTCAACACATAGACTCATCTCCTGCAACTGGCTCTGTACTTTGTCTTAGCCAGAGATGAGCTGAATTAATTTGCTTGAATGACCACGCACTTTACACACAGCCATTTCCTGGTTCCTCCGCTGTGTGACGAATCCCCAGGGGGCCTCTAGTCAGAGAGAGAGGGGGCGCAATGGCTGCTCCTGCCACACCCTCAACCCACAGTGTAGAACAGTCCACAGTGTAGAACAGTCCACAGTGTAGAACAGGCCACAGTGTAGAACAGCCCACAGTGTAGAACAGCCCACAGTGTAGAACAGCCCACAGTGTAGAACAGCCCACAGAGTATTGATCTGGTGACAGCAGTAGAATACAGACACAGCTGGCCACAGCTCTTTTCTCTCTCTCTCCCTCTCTCTCTCTCTCTCTCTCTCTCTCTCTCTCTCTCTCTCTCTCTCTCTCTCACTCTCTCTCACTCTCCCTCTCTCACTCTCTCTCACTCTCTCTCTCACTCTCCATCTATCTCCTCTCTTCCTCCCTCCTCCCCCTCTTTCCACATAGAGATCATACTACAGACAGATTAGAGAATGTGTCCCACACCCACATTAACACTACAGATCCACATTACAACAGAGATCTGTTCCATACAAGCCCTGTTTCTCTAATCACAACACTTACAGAACCACAGCTGTTGTTCTCTCATCTGACATCCACATAGAAGGAGAGAATTATAGTCAACATTATTTTTCTCAGTACCTAGCATCACATTTTCATGAGTGAGTTTGCATCTGTCTGTCTATCCATCAATCTCTATCTGTCGTTTGTACACATGAGACGTGAGAGAGAACATACGACTGAGAGACAAGACGTCATCAGTACATACAAACCCTTTCGTCCTTTCTCAGTTCTCAGAAGAGTAGCAGCAGAGAGGAGCCAACCAGAGGCATAGAAGAGTCTAGAAGCCTGGTACACAACACTACACAGAGACATCTCTCTCTCTCTTTTACTCTCTCTCTCTCTCTCTTTAAACTCTCTCTCTCTTTTACTCTCTCTCTCTTTAAACTCTCTCTCTCTCTTTTACTCTCTCTCTCTAAACTCTCTCTCTCTCTTTTACTCTCTCTCTCTCTAAACTCTCTCTCACTCTCTAAACTCTCTCTCTCTCTTTAAACTCTCTCTCTCTCTTTTACTCTCTCTCTCTCTTTAAACTCTCTCTCTCTCTTTAAACTCTCTCTCTCTCTTTTACTCTCTCTCTCTTTAAACTCTCTCTCTCTCTCTTTTACTCTCTCTCTCTTTAAACTCTCTCTCTCTCTTTTACTCTCTCTCTCTCTAAACTCTCTCTCTCTTTTACTCTCTCTCTCTCTAAACTCTCTCTTACTCTCTAAACTCTCTCTCTCTCTTTAAACTTTAAACTCTTTAAACTTTAAACTCTCTCTCTCTCTTTTACTCTCTCTCTCTCTTTAAACTATCTCTCTCTCTTTAAACTCTCTCTCTCTCTTTTACTCTCTCTCTCTCTTTAAACTCTCTCTCTCTTCTACTCTCTCTTTTACTCTCTCTTTCTTTCTCTCTTTAAACTCTCTCTCTCTACTACTACTACTACTACTACTACTACTGCTACTTTCACCAATGTACACATAACATGTGTACAATACAATAGCATAGAATATAGTAGAACATAGCCTACAACTCTCAGTCATAGTACTCCTGTCCTAGACATCCACAGCCAATGACAGCACTACACAGAGGATGGGATATCACCATCACACATAGATTGATCTGTTCTAGAATGATCTGTTCTAGAATTATCTGTTTTAGAATAATATGTTCTAGAATGATCTGTTCTAGAATTATCTGTTCTAGAATTATCTGTTTTAGAATAATATGTTCTAGAATGATCTGTTCTAGAATGATCTGTTTTAGAATAATATATTCTAGAATGATATGTTCTAGAATGATCTAGAGATTCTAAAGATACAATGGCTGGTAGAGTGATAAATCTGCTATCTGATACAACTAAATGACTGTGGTTAGGTCCAGAAATGCCCCCCTATCCCCTATAGGCCTTGGTCAAAAGAAGTGCGCTATAGGAAATAGGGTATTAGAATAGGGAATAAGGTGCCATGAGCTGCGATTCTACCTGTGTTGTTCCATTAGTACTGTGTGCTATTAGACACCTGGAGGAGGTATTATTAAATCAGGTAGAAACCCTCACTACCCCGAGGACTTCATTCATATTATGATAATGGTAATTATGCCAAGCAGATTTTGTATTAGACGCTAATGGTAATTATGCCAAGCAGAACTTGTTTTAGACACTAATGGAAGAACCAAGTAACTCTCTCTTACCCTGACATTCCTCTTTATGATCTCACGGCTCATGAGGACACGCCCCTCCGCCAGGTTGATCTCGGCCAATGGGACGAGAGTCTCACCAATGACCTCATCACGGGAGAACCTATCGAAGCTGAGCACCATGAAGTGGAGGGACAGCTCCTGCACACGGACCAATGGGATCCCGTAGAAACTGAAGGTCTCGTCAAACGCTGGGTCCAGAGTCTTCCTCAGGACGCGAGTCTTGACCCGGTGCTTCTTCTCCGGAAGCAGGGTCAGCTTAATGTAGGGGTCAGAGGTCAGGGACTGCTCGTCGGTCGGGGTCAGCCCGTGGGCCTCCTTGATGTGAACCACGAAGGCCTTCTTCTCTGAGTTGTATTCCAGGGAGAAGTGAAGGGTCCCGAGGCCCACTTCAGGGCCTCCGTCCTGGGGTTTGTCTTGGTCAGCGGCACCCTGGGTGGGGATTGGGGTCTGGCCGGAGAGGCTATTGGTGGTGGTAATGGTTGTGGGGGAGGGAACCCCAGGCTGGGTGAACCCTGGGTGGGGGGAGGGAATGTCCAGGTCTGGGGAGCTGCGGACCTTGGTGTGGGTCTGGGGGTTGGAATGTGGAGGTTTGGTGGTGGAGGTGAAGTTACCGTTCAGGTCACGTTGTTTCTCCAGGTCCAGGTGAAGGGGCGTTCTGCCCCCTGCTGGGCTGGAGACCGCTTGTGGTTGTTTTTGTTGTTTAGCGTTGTTGCTGTTGGCATTGCAGTTTCCGTTCACGTCGGTCTTGCTTTCATTGGCGGTGGCAGCAAACTTCTTCTTGGCGCTAAGACTCTCGGGGTAGATGTCCACGCCTTTGAGCATGTGCACGAACTTGTAGGGTGGTGTCGTCTGTGGCTTGGTGTTTTTACGCTGGCAGCAGATCCAGGCGAAGAGGGAGACGCAGGAGACGAGGCCAAACACACTCACCACTGCAACACTCACTGGCACCTCCACTAGAGAGGGAGAGAGAGATGTGGAGAGAGAGAGAGAGAGAGAGAGAGAGAGAGAGAGAGAGAGAGAGAGAGAGAGAGAGAGAGAGAGAGAGAGAGAGATGGAGAGAGAGAGAGAGAGAGAGAGATAGAGAGAGAGAGAGAGAGAGAGAGTGAGAGAGAGAGAGAGAGAGAGAGAGAGAGAGAGAGAGAGAGAGAGAGAGAGAGAGAGAGAGAGAGAGAGAGAGAGAGAGAGAGAGAGAGAGAGAGAGAGAGAGAGAGAGAGAGAGAGAGAGAGAGAGAGAGAGAGAGAGAGAGAGAGAGAGAGAGAGAGAGAGAGACAGAGAGAGAGAGAGAGAGAGAGAGAGACAGAGAGAGAGAGAGAGATACTTTTGTTAACCGCCCCTCCTGTGGATCTATTGTGTGTGTGTGTGTGTGTGTGTGTGTGTTGAATATGCGTAACTTTCCTCTGTCTAACTACTTCTGTAGATGAATGTATTGACAAGCTGAATCAGAAACCCACTGCTTATTACCATAACTAACAGGCTGACTGACTGACGCACTGTCTGAGTCAGAGACAGCATGACAACAGCACAATCTGGGGCTGTGTCCCTAAACGGCATCCTATTCCCTAGATAGTGTCCTATGGGCGCTGGACAAAAGTAGCACAGTACACTATATATGGAATAGGGTGCCATTTGGGATGGAGTCTGCACAATCTGGGACTCCTACCTGACATGACATGACATGACATAACATGACATGACATGACACAACATGACATAACATGACATGACATAACATGACAAGACATAACATGACAAGACATAACATGACATAACATGACATAACATGACATAACATGACATGACATAACATGACATAACATGACATAACATGACATGACATAACATGACATAACTGAATAATCAAGGGTCGGGTCAGAGTGTGAACAGAGAAATGGCCTTTTGACATAACTTGGCATTTTGATATGTTATAGCGATTTGAGACAAAATTATGAGGTAGCTTATTGATTTATTAATAATTGATGATTATTCATTGCCTATCATTAATCTCAACTAGCCAATCAGATGAGAGATTGGGGACTGTTTTGTTAGTTAGCAACACAAAACACATAAAGGTTCTTATATTTGTGTCAGAACGAAAAACAGGGAAGGCAAAACCCCAGTGCCTCACCCCTGTCTTTCAGCTCCACACACACACACACACACACACACACACACACACACACACACACACACACACAGGCTCTGAGAATATGTGTCACGTCAAGGCATGCAGCAGTCTTCAGCAGGAATGTACCATGTCTTTACAGGTGAAATAATGAACCCCGACATAACGCTTTATTTCAACATATTACTAAATAGCCTACTGCGGTACAATGATGTGTGATAGTTACCATTAGCTAGTAAGAATACTCAAGAGGTAATCTAACTGGTGATTTTTATTCGGTTTTTGCTTCTCATATGTTTTCTTGTATATCCATAACATGATATTGCCAATACGATCTCCTGAATAAATAAAGGATCAATCAATTAAACACATCAAATAAGGTGTGCTCGGAGCCCACGTCACAGTGCAGCGGGTGGAGAAACAGATGGAGACGCCGACTGGTGTTGGGTGGAATCACGAGACTCTATCGTCCTCAATGGCACCCTAATTCCCTGTTGACCAGAGCTAGATTGCCTTTTTCAAACGGAGAGCACTAGATAATGTCTAAGGTGCCATTTGGGAGACATGGTGAATATTACAGACAAAAAGAACAGAGACTTTCCGAGTTTTCCCAACCACACTTAAATAAGTCACCAGCTGCCGCCAGCTACTTACCGAACTGTGTTTCTTCCGTTACCATCGGAGCCATGTTCCCGCTTGCTCGCGTGCTCTGTCCAAGGTGCTGAAACGGTCCGCGCTTCGGTTTATTCCAGCACTCGCACTCTATAAACCTACGCTACCCTCCAATCCGTCCTCTAGGTATATCTCCTTGACAGCGAATAGCGACAGATTTTTTGATGATGTGACTTAAATGATTTAATCTGTTTGTTTCGGTTTAATAATTCAAACGCAGCTGTTCTTTTCAGCGAGGCAACGGTTGGCAGGCTATTGTCTGTTCTCTTCCCAGCGCGAGTCTCACCCTGCTCGTGTTGTTACTCTTTGCGCTATGAGCATCTCTGAGGATGAACCACCCCTCTCCCTCCTCTCTCTCCCTATCGCCCCCTCCTCCCTCCTCTCCCAAGCACCCCCACCCTCCTGCTGAGTTCACAGCCGCTGACGCAGTTGTGACGGAGGCTGCTGAAATCACTGCCTCGGTGAAACAGCATAACAAGCAACAAGCTCATCAATTTCTATGACTGGCTTACTGACTGACTGTCTGGCTGGCTGACTTACTGACTGACTGGCTGAGTGCCTAACTTACCGACTGGCTGGCTGGGTGGCTTACTGAGTGCCTAACTTACCGACTGGCTGACTGGCTGGCTGACTGGCTGACTGGCTGACTGGCTGACTGGCTGGCTGGCTGGCTGGCTGGCTGGCTGGCTGGCTGCCTGGCTGGCTGGCTGGCTGGCTAGCTGGCTGGCTGGCTGACTGGCTGGCTGGCTGACTGACTCCCTCGCTTATACACTACATGACCAGAAGTATGTGGACACCTGCTCATCAAACATCTCGTTCCAAAATCATGTGGAGTTGGTCCCCCCCCTTTGCTGCTATAACAGCCTCCACTCTTCTGGGAAGACTTTCCACTAGATGTTGGAACATTGCTGCAGGGACTTGCTTCCATTCAGCCACAAGAGCATTGGCGAGGTCGGGCATTGACGTTGGGCAATTAGGCCTGGCTCTCAGTTGGCGTTCCAATGAATCCCAAAGGTGTTCGATTGGGTTGAGGTCAGGGCTCTGTGCAGGCCAGTCAAGTTTTTCCACACTGATCTCAACAAACTGTATGGATCTTGCTTTGTGCACAGGGGCATTGTCATGCTGAATAAGGAAAGGGCCTTTCCCAAACTGTTGCTATAAAGTTGGAAGCACAGAATCTTCTAGAATGTCATTGTATGGTGTAGCGTTACGATTTCCCTTCACTGGAACTAAGGGACCTAGCCCGAACCATGAAAAACAGCCCCAGACCATTATTCCTCCTCCACCAAACTTTACAGTTAGGACTATGCATTTGGGGAGGTAGCATTCTCCTGGCATCCGCCACTAACAAAGACTACATCTCCTCTGCCCAGACCCCCATCCCTAGTGCCTGGCCACACCCCCATTCCTAGTGGCTGGCCACACCCCCATCCTTAGTACCTGGCCACACCCCCATCCGTAATGCCTGGTCACACCCCCATCCCTGACCACACCTTCATCCCTAGTGCCTGCATAATTGTTTTCCACATGTTTTTCTCAGTTGTCCATGCTATTTCAATATTTCAATAATAAATAATTTGATTTTTCCATTGTTAATGATGGCGGATTGTCAAGTTTTTAATTTCCTTTTTTCAAGATGAATGATGAGAAGAGAATATGGGTATCTCACTACACCCCCCATATGCCATGTCCTGAAATGTCCAGACAGACGGATTAAAAGTCATTCTGACAGCCAACTTTCTAGCTCCTTCCGTAACTTTAGGATTTTATAGTATTCCCAGAAAGCATGGATTATTGAGTCATTGTTAGTTATTCCCAGAAAGCATGGATTATTGAGTCATTGTTAGTTATTCCCAGAAAGCATGGATTATTGAGTCATTGTTAGTTATTCCCAGAAAGCATGGATTATTGAGTCATTGTTAGTTATTCCCAGAAAGCATGGATTATTGAGTCATTGTTAGTTATTCCCAGAAAGCATGGATTATTGAGTCATTGTTAGTTATTCCCAGAAAGCATGGATTATTGAGTCATTGTTAGTTATTCCCAGAAAGCATGGATTTGTCACGAACCTCGCCGAGGATGGTGCCTCTTCCTGTTCGGGCGGTGCTCGGCGGTCGTCGTCGCCGGCCTATTAGCTGCCATCGATTCCCTTTCCGTTTGTTTTGGGTTATTGGTTAATTGGGTACACCTATTTTGTATTAGGATTTGTTTGTAGGGTATTTAGGGGCACTAGGCCCGCTGGGTATTTGTGCGGGCTTGTTTTTGTTACTCTGTGTTTTGTTGGTGTGATTTATTATTGTATTTATTCTCCGGACTGTTTAGTCCTGTTGTTGTTTTGGACTAGCAACGTATTTACGCCCTGTGTGTTGGCGTGACTGTTTTTGTTGCGCTGGGGAATAAATCTGAGGAAAACGACTGAACCCTGCTCTCTGCGCCTGATTCCACCCACCACACCTAGTAGATCGTAACAGAAGCCCGCACCATTGAAATGGAGTCAGCAGGAGCAGCGACCACTCCTCTCCCCACTATGGAGGAGCGCGTTCATCACCATACAGCTGTCCTCCATCGGATTGGTACCGCAATGGACCAGATGATGGAGAGGATGGAACGATGGGAGAGGAGTGGTCTCCCGACATCTACCCCAGCTCCCCCACTCCCGACACCACCTACTCCACCTACATCGTCCTCTGGGTCCGGCGCACTACGTCTCTCCCCCCCGAGGGAGTACGATGGAGCGGCTGCTGGGTCTCCCTCGGGTGAGGAGAGTGTGAGCCTCCTCGTCTCCTGTTTAACGGGCAGGGCCCTGGACTGGGCTAACGCAGTCTGGAACAGTCCAGACTCAGCTCGGGACAACTACCTGGAGTTCACCCGCCGTTTCCGAGCAGTGTTCGATCATCCACCAGAGGGTAAAGCGGCGGGTGAGCGACTGTTCCACCTCAGACAGGAGACGAGGAGCGCGCAGGACTTCGCGTTGGAGTTTAGGACCCTAGCTGCTGGTGCTGGGTGGAATGACAGGGCCCTGATGGACCATTACCGGTGTAGTCTCCGGGAGGACGTCCGCCGGGAGCTGGCTTGCAGGGACACAACTCTCTCCCTGGATGAACTAATAGACATGTCTATTCGATTGGACAACCTGCTAGCTGCCCGCGGGCGTTCAGAAGGGGTCCTGTTAATTCCACCATCCAGCTCTCCCACTCCCACTCCGATGGAGTTGGGAGGAGCTGCATCTAGGGGGATCAGAGGGGGCTCCTCCTGCTCCTATTGTGGACGGAGAGGACACACTTCGGACCGGTGTTGGAGGAGTCCCTCTGGGAGTCGAGATGGTCGGCAGAGCGCTCCTCGGCCACCCCAGGTGAGTAAGCACCAAACTCACCCAGAGCTCCCTGTTGGTCACATGTTTTTGTTAATTTTTTTCCCTGCATTTTTCCCCTCTCTTCAGCATAAGGCGCTAGTCGATTCAGGCGCAGCTGTGAGTTTTATGGATCGTGGACTCGCCCGTAAATTGGGTATTCCGTTAGTGCAGATAGACCCACCTGTCCCCGTGCACTCCTTAGATAGCCGACCGCTAGGGTCAGGGCTGGTCAGGGAGGCCACGATTCCGCTGGACATGGTAACGCAGGGGAATCATAGGGAGAGGATCAGTTTCTACCTTATTGATTCACCTGGGTTTCCGGTGGTGTTGGGGTTCCCTGGCTGGCTATTCACAATCCCCTTATTTCCTGGAAACAGGGGGCTCTTAAGGGGTGGTCAGACGAGTGTTCAGAGAGGTGTTTAGGAGTTTCCATCAGTGCCACGACGGTGGAGAGTCCAGACCAGGTTTCCACCGTGCGCATTCCCCCCGAATATGCCGATTTGGCTATCGCTTTTAGTAAGAGGAAAGCGACCAAATTACCACCCCATCGACGGTGGGATTGCGTGATAAACCTCCTGGAGAACGCTGCACTTCCCCGGAGTCATGTGTACCCACTGTCACAGGAGGAGATGCTGGCTATGGAAACATATGTCACGGAAGCTCTGAGACAGGGGTACATTCGGCCCTCCATGTCACCCGTCTCCTCGAGTTTCTTTTTTGTGAGGAAAAAGGAGGGAGGTCTGCGTCCGTGCATTGATTATCGAGGTCTCAATTCGATCACAGTGGGTTTTAGTTATCCGCTACCTCTCATCGCTACGGCGGTGGAATCATTCCACGGAGCGCGTTTCTTCACAAAACTGGACCTCAGGAGCGCGTATAATCTGGTGCGTATTCGGGGAGGAGACGAGTGGAAAACAGCGTTTAGTACCACATCAGGCCACTATGAGTACCTCGTCATGCCGTATGGGTTGAAAAATGCTCCAGCCGTCTTTCAATCCTTTGTAGATGAGATTCTCAGGGACTTGCACGGGCAGGGTGTGGTAGTCTATATTGATGACATCTTGATTTATTCTGCCACACGCGCCGCGCATGTTTCCCTGGTGCGCAAGGTTCTTGGGCGACTGCTGGAGCATGACCTATACGTCAAGGCTGAGAAATGTGTGTTCTCCAAACCAGCCGTTTCCTTCTTGGGTTATCGCATTTCCAGCTCGGGGATGATGATGGAGTGTGACCGCGTTAACGCCGTGCGTAATTGGCCGACTCCGACCACGGTAAAGGAGGTGCAGCGGTTTTTAGGGTTTGCCAATTACTACCGGAGGTTTATCCGGGGTTTTGGCCAAGTAGCGGCGCCCATTACCTCACTGCTGAAGGGAGGGCCGGTGCGTTTGCGGTGGTCAGCAGAGGCTGATGGAGCCTTCAACCAGTTGAAGGCACTGTTCACTGGGGCTCCCGTGTTGGCGCATCCGGACCCTTCGTTAGCATTCATAGTGGAGGTGGATGCGTCCGAGGCTGGGGTTGGAGCCGTGCTGTCTCAGCGCTCGGGTACGCCACCGAAGCTCCGTCCCTGCGCTTTCTTTTCTAAGAAGCTGGGTCCGGCAGAGCGGAACTATGATGTGGGGGACCGGGAGTTACTAGCTATGGTAAAGGCCCTGAAGGTGTGGAGACACTGGCTAGAGGGGGCTAAACACCCTTTTCTCATCTGGACTGATCACCGTAATCTGGAGTATATTCGTGCAGCGAGGAGACTGAATCCGCGCCAGGCTAGGTGGGCCATGTTCTTTACACGTTTTAGATTTACGATCTCTTACAGACCAGGTTCCCTCAACACTAAGGCCGACGCGCTGTCCCGTCTCTATGACACCGAGGACCGGTCTATCGAACCCACTCCCATCCTTCCTGCTTCTCGGCTGGTGGCCCCAGTGGTATGGGAGGTGGTCGCGGACATCGAGCGGGCGTTGAGGGTTGAACCTGCGCCTGCACAGTGTCCGACTGGCAGAAGTTACGTACCGCTTGGTGTCCGTGATAAGTTGATTCGGTGGGCTCACACACTACCGTCTGCGGGTCATCCGGGGATCGATAGGACAGTGCGGGGTCTTAGAGGGAAATACTGGTGGCCCACCTTAGCTAGGGATGTGAGGCTCTATGTCTCTTCCTGTTCGGTATGCGCCCAGAGTAAGGCTCCTAGGCACCTTCCTAGAGGGAAGTTACAGCCCCTCCCGATTCCACAACGGCCATGTTCCCATCTCTTGGTAGATTTCCTTACTGATCTTCCCCCTTCTCAGGGGAACACTACCGTTCTGGTCGTTGTGGATCGGTTCTCTAAGTCCTGCCGTCTCCTTCCATTGCCTGGTCTCCCTACGGCCCTACAGACTGCAGAGGCTCTTTTTACCCACGTCTTCCGGCACTATGGGGTCCCAGAGGATATCGTCTCCGATCGGGGTTCCCAGTTCACATCTCGGGTTTGGAAGGCGTTTATGGAGCGTCTGGGGATCTCGGTCAGCCTTACCTCTGGTTATCACCCCGAAAGTAATGGGCAGGTGGAGAGAGTAAACCAGGAAGTGGGCAGGTTTCTGAGGTCGTATTGCCAGGACCGGCCAGGAGAATGGGCAAGGTACGTCCCATGGGCAGAGTTAGCCCAGAATTCTCTTCGGCATTCGTCCACGAATATGTCGCCATTCGAATGTGTACTGGGTTACCAGCCGGTCCTGGCTCCGTGGCATCAGAGTCAGACCGAGGCTCCTGCGGTGGAGGAGTGGGTACAGCGCTCTAGAGAGACCTGGCGGGCAGTCCAGGATTCTCTCAGGCAGGCCAGTGAACGGCAGAAGAGAGACGCTGACCGCCACCGCAGTGAGGCCCCGGTGTTCGCACCAGGGGACAGGGTCTGGCTCTCGACCCGAAACCTGTCCCTCCGCCTGCCCTGCCGGAAGCTGGGGCCGCAGTGTGTGGGGCCATTTAAAGTCCTGAGGAGGATAAACGAGGTGTGTTATAGATTGCAACTTCCCTCTTATTATCGTATTAACCCCTCGTTTCATGTGTCTCTCCTCAGGCCGGTGGTAGCTGGTCCCCTACAAGACGGTGAGGTACCGGAGGTCCCTCCACCCCCTCTGGACATCGAGGGGTCCCCGGCGTACACAGTACGAGCTATTCTGGACTCGAGACGCCGGGTGAGGGGCCTGCAGTACCTCGTGGACTGGGAGGGGTACGGTCCGGAGGAGAGGTGCTGGGTACCGGGGAGGGACATTTTAGATCCTTCCCTCTTGAGGGATTTCCATCGCCTCCACCCGGATCGCCCTGCGCCTCGTCCTCCGGGTCGTCCTCGAGGCCGGGGTCGGCGCGCTGCGGGAGCCGCGCGTCAGGGGGGGGGGTACTGTCACGAACCTCGCCGAGGATGGTGCCTCTTCCTGTTCGGGCGGTGCTCGGCGGTCGTCGTCGCCGGCCTATTAGCTGCCATCGATTCCCTTTCCGTTTGTTTTGGGTTATTGGTTAATTGGGTACACCTGTTTTGTATTAGGATTTGTTTGTAGGGTATTTAGGGGCACTAGGCCCGCTGGGTATTTGTGCGGGCTTGTTTTTGTTACTCTGTGTTTTGTTGGTGTGATTTATTATTGTATTTATTCTCCGGACTGTTTAGTCCTGTTGTTGTTTTGGACTAGCAACGTATTTACGCCCTGTATGTTGGCGTGACTGTTTTTGTTGCGCTGGGGAATAAATCTGAGGAAAACGACTGAACCCTGCTCTCTGCGCCTGATTCCACCCACCACACCTAGTAGATCGTAACAGGATTATTGAGTCATTGTTAGTTATTCCCAGAAAGCATGGATTATTGAGTCATTGTTAGTTTTACACTTAAGACATGACTCTGTCGTTATGCTGTAGAATTTGTGAATTTTGTCTCCTGTATAATACATTTTATACATTAGTTTATACTGGATTAAGCATACATTTTCATGAACTATAATTTTGTTAGTTATACTTCAACTTTCCCTCCATCTCGTGCCAACATCAATTATTTTTGTGTTTTGGTTCCAATAGTTTATATTCTTTTCTAAAAGATTGTCAGTTGGATATGCTCTCTGCAAGTTTTTGTATATTTTACCTATCATACGAACACACTTTTCTGACTCAAATAAGATTCCCTCAAGGTTGATCTGATGTCCAAAAGATTTCAAAATCGAAATTTGGTGATGTGTAACTTTCAAGTTGCATGTATTTGAAAATACCTACATTGGTCAGTCCAAAATTGCTTTTTTAAATTCTGTCATAGAAATTAATTTATTTACTGTTAGGAAGTCATTTATGGTTTCTATGCCTTTAGTTTTCCACGTGGACCAATTTATTGGTGATTTCTGAAAAGCAATCCAAGGATTGTTCCATAGAGTTGTGATATTGGTTCTCGTAGAATACGTATCATTTTCTTCCATATTGTTAGAGTGTTCTTCACTATTAAGTTTATAATGTTCTTCGCTTTATCCTTTGAAAAGAGACACTAAGAAATTTACAGGGATGAGCATCTTCAATATGCACCCATTGTTCTTCTTTAGTGCATTTAACTCTATGTCCCAAGTAAAAGCCTTGGGTAGCAGGTTGATACATTTCCAAGTCTGGGAGATAAAGCCTTGGGTAGCAGGTTGATACATTTCCTAGTCTGGAAGATAAAGCCTTGGGTAGCAGGTTGATACATTTCCAAGTCTGGGAGATAAAGCCTTGGGTAGCAGGTTGATACATTTCCAAGTCTGGGAGATAAATCAACACTCAGACGTAGGAAGATGTACAACTGTCCTTTTTATTCTATACATTTTATTTGCCCATATAAAGTCTGTTAGGACAGAGTATACTTCTTTTTAAATGTCTTTGGTGGGGTAATAGGTATTACTAAAAACACTTTGGGAGCCATGCTATTCTGAAGAGGTTTTTTCTACCTGTTAGATTTACGGGAAGATTATTCCATTGAATTAGATCTGCTTTCATATAGTTGAGTAATGGAATAAAGTTATCTTTATATATTTGTTGTTTGTTGTCACTCATTAAGGATCCTAAGTATTTAATATTTTTTTGTCCTCTTAAAGGATTGCTGTAGCTCGTGAATGATTATTTTTTCCATTTCCCTATTGCCATTTTTTATTTATTTTTCACTTTAATTTTATATCCTGAGTATTCTGAAAATATTTTTAGCAATGGGGGCATTGAGTTTTCAATATTGGTCAGGTATATCAGGAGATTGTCTGCAAAATGTTTTGTTTATATTCATGTTTGCTAATACCATTCATGTTTGCCAAACCTGTTATGTTTGGGTCCTGTCTAATTTTTTATTTTTTATTTCACCTTTATTTAACCAGGTAGGCTAGTTGAGAACAAGTTCTCATTTGCAACTGTGACATGGCCAAGATAAAGCATAGCAATTCGACACATACAACAACACAAAGTTACACATGGATGCTTTCTGCAAGTGGTTCAATTGCCAGTGCAAACAGGAGGGGGTCAAGGGGACATCCCTGTCTTGTGCCCCTTTCTAAAGCAATTTTATCAAATAATGTATTATTTGTGTATATTTTTTGCATTAGGACATTTATATAATATTTGAATATAAAGGGCAATTTAAGACAGTCAAAAGTGTTTTAGGCAAAAGTGTTTTTTCATATTGTAATAAATTGAAACATGTTCTTATATTTGTTTGTAAGTGTCTATTTTTAATAAACCCTATTTGATTGATATATATCAAGTCTGGTAAGAATTTTGCCATTCTGTTGCTTGTAAGCTTTGTTATTATCTTATATTCACAATGTATTAATCTTAGAGGTCTATAATCATCAGGGGACTCCAGATTGTCTTTGTTTTAATATAACTGAAATAACAGTTATACATGGAGCTAGGAAGTACTGAATTGAGTGACGTGTGTTGTCATTTGTGTAAATGGGGGCGCTAATTTGTCCCAAAAAGTTCAAAAGAATTCTATGGGAAAGCCACCCATTCCTGGTGCTTTTCTCCGTGCTAATGTTTTAACAGTATCTAATATTTATTTTCGGGTGATCTCTGTTTTATTTTTTATTTTTTGTCTGCTGATAATTTCTTCAGGGTTAATGAGTCTAAGAAGGCTATTGTTTAATTCTGATTTATATACATTTTCATAGAAGCTTTTAAAATGGTCATTAATCACATTGTTGTTTCTAATTACCACATTTGTATCTTTATCTTTTAAAATAAATTGTTTAGCGTGTATTCATTTTATGAGTGCTGTGAGATGTTTACCTGGTTTATTTGCTTCTTAGGGCTGAGATCCCGCTAACGGGATCGATATGACAACAGCCAGTGAAAGTATAGAGCGCCAAATTCAAACAACAGAAAACTCATAATTAAAATTCCTCAAACATACATCTTCTACCATTTTAAAGGTAATCTTGTTGTTAATCCGATTTCAAATAGGCTTTACAGACCACAAACAATTATGTTAGGTCACCACCAAGTCACAGAAGAATTCAGCCATTTTTCCAGCCAAAGACAGGAGTCACAAAAGCACAAATAGAGATAAAATTATTCACTAACATTTGATGATCTTCATCAGATGACGCTCATAGGACTTCATGTTACACAATACATGTATGTTTTGTTCGATAAAGTCCATATTTATATCCAAGAATCTCAGTTTACATTGGCGTGTTATGTTCAGTAGTTCCAAACCATGCAGTGATTTTGCAGAGAGCCACATCAATTCACAGAAATACTTATAATAAACATTGATGAAAGATACAACTATTATAAATGGAACTTTAGATAAACTTCTCCTTAATGCAACCACTGTGTCAGATTTCAAAAAAACTTTACGGAAAAAGCATAAAATGCAATAATCTGAGTACGGCGCTCAGAGACCAAACAGCCAAAGAAATATCCGCCATGATGGGTAGTCAACATTAGTCAGAAATAGCATTATAAATATTCACTTACCTTTGATGATCTTCATCAGAATGCACTCCCAGGAATCCCAGTTCCACAATAAATGTTTGTTTTGTTCGATAATGTCCATCATTTATGTCCAAATTCCTCCTTGTTGTTAGAGCGTTCAGCCCAGTAATTCAAATTCATGACGAGCGAGCAGACGAGCAGACGAAAAGTCAAAAAGTTATTTTACAGTCCGTAGAAACAGGTCAAAAGATGTATAGAATGAATCTTTAGGATGTTTTTAACATAAATCTTCAATAATGTTCCATCCGGAGAATTCAATTTTCTGTAGAGAAACAATGGAAAGCAAGTTAACTTTCACGTGACCGCGCATGGTCAGCTCGTGGGACTCAGGCAGAGACCTAACTCATTCCCCTCTCATTCAGCCCCACTTCACAGTAGAAGCATCAAACAAGGTTCTTGCGACTGTTGACGTCTAGTGGAAGCCTTAGGAAGTGCAAGATGACCAATATCCCACTGTTGAGTGGGAGAGTTGAAAACCTACAAGCCTCAGATTTCCCACTTCCTGTTTGGATTTTTTCTCTGGTTTTTGCCTGCCATATGAGTTCTGTTATACTCACAGACATCATTCAAACAGTTTTAGAAACTTCAGAGTGTTTTCCATCCAAATATACTAATACTATGCATATATTAGCAACTGGGACTGAGGAGCAGGCAGTTTACTCTGGGCACCTCTGGGCACCTTATTCATCCAAGCTACTCAATACTGCCCCCAGCCATAAGAAGTTAATTAAGTAGTTATGTTTTATTTGAGTTTAACCTGTAGTTTTTAACTCTCTTCAAAAGTACAAGATTAAGTTCAGAAATGGTATTTTCTTCTTCACATTCTATAGGTTTTAATGGGCTTTTTCTAAGTGATTTCTTAAAATGTTTCTTACATTTTTCTTTCTAAATCCGATTTAACTTTAGCCGAGTATGAGATTATCATTCCCTTAATGTACGCCCTACAGGCATCCAAAATGATATCAGTGGTCGGCTTTTCTCTGTCCTATACAGTATGTCTACATTTGTAATGGTAAAGGTTTCAATTTTTCCGTTTACATATTTAGCATCCAAAATATGCACTCTGTTCGTTCTTCAAATTCTGTCGCTAAGTGTATTTTCTACTGGTATAATTAAGCATGATACTGGAGAATGATCCGATTAAAAAATATCATAAATGTTATTATCCAGTAAAATGTTGAGTGCATTTTGGGAAATAAAGCTGCAGTCAATTCTTGAATAGCTTTTCATACTTCTAGAAAAAAAAGGAATAGTCCTTTGTAGTTGGGAGTAGTAATCTCCAGGTGTAATCTCCTGTAGATTATTTGTAGAGACTAAATGTTTCAGCCTCTTTGGAGGCACCCTTAAATTGGCCTTTTGTATTACTACATCTGTCAAGTCTCATCAAATGTGTGATTTAGATCACCTGCTAAAATAATAGTTCCTATCCGGATTTGACCTAGTATAGCTTGAATTCTATCGAAAACACCAGATTTGCCCCTGGTGGGATACACAATGAAGCAATGACTATTTTTCACCATGTACAATTTAACATAAAAAAATTGCCTTTATGGTCCATATGCTGGGATATAAGGGACAATTATGTATTCTTATTTATCAGGATGCCTACACCTCTGCTGTTACTACACTAGGTGGCAGCATAGGCATCTCCAACCCAACTCTTCGGTAGCGTCCCACCTGGGGAAATTGCAGACCGCGAAATTCAAACTACAGAATTATAAATATTTAACTTACATAAAATCACAAGTGTAATACATCAAAATAAAGCTTAACTTCTTGTTAATCCAGCCGCTGTGTCAGATTTCAAAAAGGCTTTACGGCCGGATTATATGAGGACAGCGCCCCACATACAAAACCATGAAAAACATATTTCAACAAGACAAGGCATATTTCAACACGAAAGTCAGTAATAGCGATATAATAAATGCCTTACCTTTGATGATCTTCTTCTGTTACATCACAAATGGTCCTTTTGTTCGATAATGTCCTTCTTTATATCCATAAAAACTCAGTTTAGCTGGCACGCTTAAATCAATAATCCACCCAGTTTCCCTCCATCAAAATGCATACAAAATGAATCCAAACGTTACTAAAAATCTTTTCCAAACAAGTCAAACCATGTTTATAATCAAACCTTAGGTACCCTAATACGTAAATAAATGATAACATTTAAGACGGAGAATCGTTATTGTCTTTACAGGAGAAAAATACCAAAGAATGCGCTCTCATTCACGCGCTTGGAAACACTACAGCCAAAATGGGAGGAACCTAGAAAAACTACAATATCTGGCTAATTTTTCCAAAACCAAAGCCTGAAACTCTTTCTAAAGACTGTTGACATCTAGTGGAAGCCCTCGGAACTGCAATCTGGGAGGACTTCGCCTTATAATAAAATTGACAGCCATTGAAAACAGTGGTAGGCTGAATTTTTTTTTGGGGGGGGGTATGGTTTGTCCTCGGGGTTTCGCCTGCCATATCAGTTCTGTTATACTCACAGACATGATTTTAACTGTTTTAGAAACTTTAGAGTGTTTTCTATCCAAGTCTACCCAGTCTACCCAGCCTGTTACTCAGGCTTCTGGGCCTGAGTAAAAGGCAGTTTACTTTGGGCATGCCTTTTATCCGGACCTGAAAATACTGCCCCCTAGAGGTTCAATGGTATATTTCTCTTCTTTTTTTAAATGTGACACTTGAAATAAACCACATCTGCTGACAATGTCTTTAAGTGTTTGAGAACCATATGCTTTTTTTTCATGGAGCCCATTTGATAAATTGGATTTTGTTGGCCTTCACTTGTATATAATCAAGTTAACCTTCCATCTATTTACCTAAACTGCTTCCGTCAATCATTGAAGAACCAAATGAAACATTTTGGGGACATTTGAGGACAGTGGGCATTCCATAGAATGGGAGGATCACAGTATTTTTTTACCTTTATATAACTAGGAAAGTCAGTTAAGAACAAATACTTATTTACAATGACAGCCTAGGAACAGTGGGTTAATTGCCTTGTTCAGGGACAGAACGACAGATTGTTTTCCTTGTCAGCTCGGGGATTTGATCTAGCAACCTTTCGGTTACTGGCCCAATGCTCTAACCACTAGGATATCTGGCATCCCTCTAACCACTAAGCTACCTCCCACTATCCCAATCCCTAAAACAGCAGAACCACTGCCAGATAACAAACTGTGTGGCAGATGTGCGCCTTAAGCGAGTCTAACATGAAGGTCAAACGATGTGTAGGCTGCAGCAGGCTCGCCATACTGAGAAAAACCCAGGCTTATTTCTCACTCACTACCCAGTGACCTTGTTGGGTAGAGTGGTAAATTAAAAACAAGATATGCATCTAATACCGTGGCGTAAATCACCGTACTGAGATATCTTCATCATCAACTATAAGTAGACATTTCTTATGCTGCTCACCCGACAGTGTCCTTGCTGAGGAAAGATTAACCTGCCATCTTGGTAAATGAAAATCTAACTGCACCGTAATTCACCGTGCTGAAATAGCTTCTCTGCAACTATGGGATTATTCCTAGTGTGACGCATAGCCCAGTGCCCTCGCCGGGAAAAAAAAGATGAGCTGTCATCATGGTACATGACAATATTCTACCTATGAACCCAGCCAACCACCTGCAGCTTTATAAAAACACAATGTTGTTATAGCAGCTTGCAATGCCGTAAGAGAGAACATAGCTTCTGGAACACTGGGCTGACAGTCATGACAAAATGAGGAATTACTGCAGGAACTCATTTAGGCTTCCACAATCTCAGAACATTTAATCAAATGTAATTTTGAGGGTGAGCTGGGACCAACGGAGAAGCAGGAGCAGTGCCCATGCTGGAGATGGTTGTCCATAGCTCATTGTTACCAGCCTAATCCTGGCACGTTTTTGCAAAATGTAAAATGCCACTGTCTCTCCCTCATCTCCCCACCCTCTCTCTCCCTCTCCCCTATCTCTCTCTCCCTCATCTCTCTCTCCTTCTCCCCTATCTCTCTCTCCCTCATCTCTCTCTCCCCTCTATCTCTATCTCTCCCCTCTCTCTCTCCCCTCTATCTCTATCTCTCCCCTCTCTCTACCTCTCCCCCTCTCTCTATCTCTCCCCTCTCTCTACCTCTCCCCATCTCTACCTCTCCCCTCTCTCTACCTCTCCCCTCTCTCTATCTCTCCCCTCTCTCTACCTCTCCCCCATCTCTCTCTTCCCCCTCTCTCTACCTCTCCCCTATCTCTCTCTCCAGCTTCCTCCCCCCTCCATTTAATCTCCCTCAGTCTTTCCCCCTCCCTCTAATCTATTTCTCTCCCTCCCTCCTCTCAGTAGGTGTGTGTGTGTGTGTGTGTGTGTGTGTGTGTGTGTGTGTGTGTGTGTGTGTGTGTGTGTGTGTGTGTGTGTGTGTGTGTGTCGCGTGTGCGTGTGCGTGTGTGTTTATATATATATTTGTATGTGTGTAGTGGAGTGCAGCCCCACTCTGAAAAAGCTAAATAATACATTGGCTTACAGAGAGCGAAGCAGACAAATAAACTCACAGACACACAGGCAGACAGACAAGCAGGCAGGCAGGCAAAAAAACTCTGAATTCAAACCTAACCCGAAGTGTAGCTTCATGTCCATATCCCGGCTGAACCCTAACCCTAACCCTAACCCTACCCATAACCCTAGACCTTCACATTTTGGCTCAGCTCTTGGAGTTCAGGTTGAGCCAAGGGTTAGGGTTAGGGTTTGGGGTTGGGGTTAGGGTTTAGGGTTGAGGTTGGGGGTAGGGTTAGGGTTGGGTTAGGGTTAGGGTTTAGGGTTGAGGTTGGGGGTAGGGTTTAGGGTTGGGGTTGGGGTTAGGGTTGGGGTTAGGGTTGGGGTTAGGGTTAGAGTTGGGTTAGGGTTAGGGTTAGGGTTGGGGTTGGGGTTAGGGTTAGGGTTAGGTTTAGGGTTAGGGTTGAGTTAGGGTTAGGGTTAGGGTTAGGGTTGAGTTAGGGTTGGGGTTAGGGTTAGGGTTGGGGTTGGGGTTGGGGTTAGGTTTAGGGTTTAGGGTTAGGGTTAGGGTTTAGGGTTTAGCTGGGAGTGTCTGGACTATAATTAAATGTGAAGACTTATTTCAATCAAATCAGTTCTCTAGGTTTAATTATTACGTGATTAAACTAATAATGTAAACATTAATTACCTAGGAAGTCGAGGCACCACAGAAAATGTTGAGATTTACAGAGTTATAATTTTCCGAATATAACTCTTCAGATATTTTAATATTTGATCGATTTGTCATTCTCATTCATGTATAAATATTACCTCATCAGTTCTTATTACTGAACATCGCCAACCCTTGGATATCTGCACGAACCCTAGCCTAAATCATGAATCAGTGATATACAAATTGGCTTAATTATGTAACGAGTGCGCTGAGAGTCAGGAAGCAAGTTCAGGGGGTGATTGTTTTTTAATAAATAAAAGAAAAATGAACACAAAACACAGACAACGCACCGACATGAAAACAGAGTCAATAACACCTGAGGAAAGAACCAAGGGGAGTGACAGATAGAGGGCAGGTAATCAAGGAGAAGATAGAGTCCAGGTGAGGGTATGAAGTTGCGCAGGTGCGTGAGATGATAGTGACAGGTGTGCGGGACAATCAGCAGTCTGATGACCTAGAGGTCGGAGAGGGAGTATATGTGACAAATGATTTATTTATTAACTAACTAAATAATCATACAGAAATACATAACAAACAAACAGTAGATATTTGGGTTACTACATGATACAAAGAAAAAGTCCCTAGCGGATGAAGCCGATATGACGGCTTGGTAGAGAAAGGAAAGGGGTGGGGACTGAGAAAGAGCGGGAAAGGCAAAATGGATTCACTACACACAGTGGATAATTGTACTCAGAGACATGCTAATACTTTGCACATGAACTGCCGCTCATTCTGGAAGAAATTACAATGTACATATTTACGCTTGTATGTCGTTGTTGTCTCTCCGTTGAAAACACTCAATTGTCCTGTAGAGTTCATCAGTCTCTGGTTAACTTTTCCAGAAGTCACAATGTCTTTTGTGGTTGTCGGTGGTTAGGATGGACACTTCATAGTACCATTCGGTCTCTGACTTAATGTATATTTTGTGGGAAGTGGGTTTTATACTCTGTGGGAAAAGGGGCGGTTCTATGACGCCTGATGTAATGTCTGGGCTCACGGGGGTGTGGCCACTGTCTAGTTAAACTTCATAACTAAACATGTATCTCATTTAGAAGGCCAACATGACATTATTTGTGAGAAGATGTAGTTTAATATTCAATCATATATTTTACACAACATTCAGGTAGAAAACTAATAACTGAGAAATGTACACTTTCCAAGCTACCGTTATTCTGTGCTACCGTCCTTCCTGATGTCACAAAATAAAACAACTTCGACAGGATTGTTCTTTAAATACCCACATACCATTCCCACATTGTCAAAAATATAAATATTGTTTAATCCTCCAATTTTGGGGAATAGGAGTTGAACAAAGAGAAGCTCTTTGTTTCATAGGTTTATTTCCCCTCCTTTTTTGCATGACCAGGGGGTGAGAGTCTCTGCCAGGAATTTATGACCTGTCGTAAAGTCATAAAACATGTGGTTGGAGAGAGAGAGAGAGAGAGAGAGAGAGAGAGAGAGAGAGAGAGGGAGAGGGAGAGGGAGAGCGAGAGAGAGAGAGAGAGAGAGAGGGAGTGAGAGAGGGGGGAGCCACGATATACACCCCAAAGGGCCACGTCATGACAGGGCCTCAACCCTAGACATAACCTTAATCCAATTAACAATTAATGCATTTACCCCTCCCCCACTACATGGCAGAAAGGTAGGCCTCACTTGAAGCCTGACCTAGAGTCAATGGGCTTTTGACTTGCCTAAGTTAAATAAAGGTTCAATAAAAACATTTTTAAAAATTGGCTTTTTTGAGTGGCATTGGTAGAACGGTTGAGGCTAGAATCAAAATGTACGCATGGGAACGTTCAACAGATGCTCCCGCTGAACGCAAGCCAACATCTGACCATGTGAAATGAACTTTCCCCCTGAAAACTTGGTGCCAAAGAGAAAAAGGCTTTTCTTCCATAGAAAAGCATTACCTACAGCCCTCACATAACCATGACGCCATCAATGACTGCGATTGAGCTAGCTAACCGTCCTTGCACACAAACGACCAGGAACTTTTATGGATGCCCTGCGTTGAGGTTCAGCTTCCTGTGGCAACAGGAAGTGTCTTAATTCAACTTCAACATGGTCCTTTATTCTCTCCCTGAAACTCAGGGCATCGTTAAAGAGTGTCCCCAAGAGGCAGCAGGGTCATAGGGTCGGCTTCGAAGGGTTAAAATGATAATACTTGTGACTGGGGGACATAGGAAATTTGAAGTCAATCGGCCCAAACGCATTTTTGACCTCCATTGGACACAATGGTCTTGCAGTTCTAGAAACTAAGAGCCTTGTATTGAATTCTTTAATCAATTCTGCAGAGGATATAGATTTTTTCTTTTTACTTGAAACTTTAATCTGTCTGTCTGCCTGCCCGCCTGCCTGCCTGCCTGCCTGCCTGCCTGCCTGTCTGTCAACCTGCCTGCCTGCCTGCCTGCCTGCCTGCCTGCCTGCCTGCCTGCCTGTCTGTCAACCTGCCTGCCTGCCTGCCTGCCTGCCTGCCTGCCTGCCTGCCTGCCTGCCTGTCTGTCAACCTGCCTGCCTGCCTGCCTGCCTGCCTGCCTGCCTGCCTGCCCGCCTGCCTGCCTGCCTGTCTGTCAACCTGTCTGTCTGTCTGTCTGTCTGTCTGTCTGTCTGTCTGCCTGCCTGCCTGCCTGCCTGTCTGCCTGTCTGTCTGCCTGCCTGCCTGCCTGCCTGCCTGCCTGCCTGCCTGCCTGTCTGCCTGCCTGCCCGCCCGCCCGCCTGCCTGCCTGCCTGTCTGCCTGCCTGCCTGCCTGTCTGTCAACCTGCCTGTCAGCCTGTCTGTCTGTCTGTCTGTCTGTCTGTCTGCCTGCCTGCCTGCCTGCCTGCCTGTCTGCCTGTCTGTCTGCCTGCCTGCCTGCCTGCCTGCCTGCCTGCCTGTCTGCCTGCCCGCCCGCCCGCCTGCCTGCCTGCCTGCCTGCCTGCCTGCCTGCCTGCCTGCCTGTCTGTCTGTCTGTCTGTCTGTCTGTCTGTCTGTCTGTCGTCTGTCTGATTACAGGAAGTGAGAAAAAGGGGTAGAGTGAGGGAAGGGGAGAGAGGAAAGAGAGATGAGAGGAGGGGAGGGAGGGAAGGAAGGGGAGAGAGTAGAGAAAGAGAGATGAGAGGAGGGGAGGGAGGGAAGGAAGGGGAGAGAGGAGAGAAAGAGAGATGAGAGGAGAAGGAGGGAGGGAGGGAGGGAGGGAGGGAGGGAGGGAGGGAGGGAGGGAGGGAGGGAGGGAGGGAGGGAGGGAGGGAGGGAGGGAGGGAGAGAGGGAGGGAGGGAGGGATTACTTGAGTAAAAGTCTAAAAGTATTTGGTTTTAAATATACTTAAGTATCAAAAGTAAAAGTAATTGCTAAAATAAGTATAAAAAATAAAAGTATAAATCATTTCAAATTCATCATATTATGAAAACCAGATGGCACCATTTTCTTGTTGTTTTAATGTACGGATAGCCAGGGGCACACTCCATGACTCAGACATATTTTTTACAAATGAAGCATTTGTGTTTAGTTTGTCTGCCAGATAAGAGGCAGTAGGGATGACCAGGGATGTTCTTTTGATGTGTGTGATTTGGACCATTTCCCTGTCCTGCTAAGCATTCAAAATCTAACCAACCAATCTAAAAAACTTTTGGGTGCCAGGGAAAATATGTGGAGTATATATTTCTTTAGGAATGTAGTGAAGTAAAAGTCAAAGTTGTTAAACATATGAATAGTAAAGTCAAGTACAGATACCCCTCAAAAATGCCCTAAGTAGTACTTTAAAATATTTTTACTTAAGTACTTTACACCACTGGAAAGAATGGAGGAGGGAGAGACAGAAGGGGGAGAGGGAGAGGGAGGGGAGAGAGAGTGAAGGAGGGCTGGGGAGAGAGAGGATGGAGGGTAGAGAGACTCAACAGAGGTGGGAGAGAGGAAGGAGAGGGGAGGGAGAACGATGAGAGGACGGGGTGGGAGAGAAATTGGAGGGAGTAGGAGAGGGGGGAGAGTGAGAGAGAGGGGAGAGAGAGTGAAGGAGGGATGGGAGAGAGAGGATGGAGGGTAGAGAGACTCAACAGAGGTGGGAGAGAGGAAGGAGAGGGAAGGGAGAACGATGAGAGGACGGGGAGGCAGGGAAAGAAGAAGGGAGAGAAAATGGAGGGAGTAGGAGGAAGTGAGAGAAGGGGGAGAGTGAGGGAGGGGGAGAGAGAGATGGAGAGGGTGAGAGAGGGGGGAGAAGGTGGAGGCGGTGAAAGAAGAGGGAGGAGGAGAGAAGAGATTAACAATGTACTGGCCAAAAAAGACTGTTTCCAGTCTGCCGTGAAGTGTTCATCCATGTAATTATTCGAATCAGAAACCCATTTGCATTGCTAGTAATAGCCTAATGTTAGCTAGCTAACATTGAACCTAGTTGGTTAGTTCTTTAGCTAGCTGCAGATTCATACTACAGCTATGAGAATGTTTGTATAGTGTGAGTTGGGATAATGCCGGTTCACTGTTTAGCTAGCTAGCTACATGTCTAAACAAAAGACTCCACTTCACTAGGTGATTACATGACCCATAAAGTTAGTCATGTTTGTCTGAGGGTAACTATGGCCATCTATTGTATCTCTATCTGTACATGTTTAGACAATAGCGACCCGTCCACTTAGCTAGATGTGGTTATAGCATTTCCATCCATTTAGATGAGTGTGTCTGGGTAAGCATCATCTAATAATGATAACATGTTTTTATCTGGACCCTTTCTGTGTTTAATATTACTCCACTATGCAGGTAACCATTTCACTGTACCGTTTACACCTTCTGTATCTTGTGCATGTGACAAATAAACTGAGATTTGATATAGTGTGTGTTTACCAGAGACAGTAATGTGAAGAACAACATGACCTGCATCAAAGTCAGATTAGGATATAGGCTAAGGACTAGACAAAGTGTATTTGTACCTGGAGTTTTTCCTTATTGTAGACAACTACTTTTATCACTTTTAGTCTTGAAATCTTTGATTGTTTAATAACGACTAACTCTGTTTAGCACATGGCCTCACATGGGAATCATTAAAGAGATGGGTGGGGCTAAGGCTTAAGAGGGTGTGAACGATGCTGAAGGGGTGGAGACGAAGAAGACGAGCTCTCCAGTAGGTGTACCAAAAACATTTAAGGGCCATTTTCTCAAAAGTGGGGTTACAAGTTTATCAACTTCCAAAGCAGAATGACTTTCCTATTGTTCCTCAACTGCAGGGTATGATATACCATTCTCTAGCTTTGAGTCTCTACTTGTATCCATTGTAAATAACACAACTTCAAATTTTGCTGCACAAGACCGAATCGAAGCAGTTGATTCTGAGGACAAAAGGGGGTGAAACTCAATATCTTGAAGGTGTTCCTAATTTTTTGTCCACTCAGTGTGTAATTAGTGTAAGACTGTGCTGCCACCTAGTGGAGAGAAATAAAGAATGTGTCAAGACAAAATAGGAAGGGAAGTTCAGAGTCCAGACTTGTGATCCTTCTGGTTGATAGCTGAAATCACAAAAAGGAATGGACAGAAGGGGAAAGGGGAAGGCATTTAACGTCCATCCACCCACTGGTTTCACTCGGCAATAACCACAAAGGACAATCAAGACAATCATCAAACGTCTGTAAAAAAATACATTTAAAAAAAGGCCACAACGGAACGGCCTTAACCCCTCTCTTTATACAAACACAACACTGGTTCATGTCCCAACCATCCAGCAACAACAACAGATCACTTCCTTCTTCCCTGTCATGTATACTAACATCAAAGGCCGACACTTTGGAAATGGTCCAGCCCCTTACCCTGGTCCAGCCCCAGACCCTGGTCCAGCCCCAGACCCTGGTCCAGCCTCAGACCTTGGTCCAGCCCCAGACCCTGGTCCAGCCCCAGACCCTGGTCCAGCCCCTTACCCTGGTCCAGCCCCAGACCCTGGTCCAGCCCCAGACCCTGGTCCAGCCCCAGACCCTGGTCCAGCCCCTTACCCTGGTCCAGCCCCAGACCCTGGTCCAGACCCAGACCCTGGTCCAGCCCCAGACCCTGGTCCAGCCCCAGACCCTGGTCCAGCCCCAGACCCTGGTCCAGCCCCTTACCCTGGTCCAGCCCCTTACCCTGGTCCAGCCCCAGACCCTGGTCCAGCCCCTTACCCTGGTCCAGCCTCAGACCCTGGTCCAGCCTCAGACCCTGGTCCAGCCCCAGACCCTGGTCCAGCCCCAGACCCTGGTCCAGCCCCTTACCCTGGTCCAGCCTCAGACCCTGGTCCAGCCCCAGACCATTGTCCAGCCCCAGACCCTGGTCCAGCCCCTTACCCTGGTCCAGCCCCAGACCCGGGTCCAGCCCCAGACCCGGGTCCAGCCCCAGACCCTGGTCCAGCCCCAGACCCTGGTCCAGCCCCTTACCCTGGTCCAGCCCCAGACCCTGGTCCAGCCCCAGACCCTGGTCCAGCCTCAGACCCTGGTCCAGCCTCAGACCCTGGTCCAGCCCCAGACCCTGGTCCAGCCCCAGACCCTGGTCCAGCCTCAGACCTTGGTCCAGCCCCTTACCCTGGTCCAGCCCCAGACCCTGGTCCAGCCCCAGACCCTGGTCCAGCCCCAGACCCTGGTCCAGCCCCAGACCCTGGTCCAGCCTCAGACCCTGGTCCAGCCCCAGACCCTGGTCCAGCCCCAGACCCTGGTCCAGCCCCAGACCCTGGTCCAGCCTCAGACCTTGGTCCAGCCCCAGACCCTGGTCCAGCCTCAGACCCTGGTCCAGCCCCAGACTGGTCCAGCCCCAGACTCTGGTCCAGCCTCAGACCCTGGTCCAGCCCCAGACCCTGGTCCAGCCTCAGACCTTGGTCCAGCCCCTTACCCTGGTCCAGCCCCAGACCCTGGTCCAGCCTCAGACCTTGGTCCAGCCCCTTACCCTGGTCCAGCCCCAGACCCTGGTCCAGCCTCAGACCTTGGTCCAGCCCCAGACCCTGGTCCAGCCCCAGACCCTGGTCCAGCCTCAGATCCTGGTCCAGTCCCAGACTCTGGTCCAGACCTCGCTCAAGCCACAGACCCAGCTTTTTCCCAACCTCAGTCCAAGCACGAGCGCCTGCCGCTGCTCCGGCCACATCCCGTGCCCCAGCCCAGCCCTAGACATATCCTTTACCACAGGCCTAGCCCCTGCGAGACCTGCTAGTCTTGGCTTTGTTTGGAAGAGGAGTGTTGTCCTGGTGTTTGGTTTGGTGTTCCTACAAGTACAGTTCCACAAGCAAGAAGGAATCAAAGAGGTCAGTGAGTGTTAAAGACAAGACAAACCATCTGGGAGAAAGAGGTCAGTGAATATTAAAGACAAGACATCTGGGAGATTGGAAAGAGATAATATAATGTACAACAATAAGTGCCTTTAAAACAAGTAGTTGGAATGTTGTCCAATCAAAAGAGTATTGATGTTCCTCTCTGTCCACATCTGAAGAATGTTAAGGCAACAAAAGATCCAGGAGAAACTGAAGGTTACAGAGGTTCAACAGATCCAGGAGCAGCTGAAGGTTACAGAGGTCCAACAGATCCAGGAGCAGCTGAAGGTTACAGAGGTCCAACAGATCCAGGAGCAGCTGAAGGTTACAGAGGTCCAACAGATCCAGGAGCAGCTGAAGGTTACAGAGGTCCAACAGATCCAGGAGCAACTGAAGGTTACAGAGGTCCAACAGATCCAGGAGCAGCTGAAGGTTACGGAGGTCCGTTAGTTAGTGGAGATCAGCAATGTGAGTCCTGACTTCTCACATCAGGTTAAATTGTGTTCAAGGTAGGCTGTCATATGTCATACAGTAGATTGTGGTAGGAAATTACAAACCCTACATGCCAAGAATGTAAAACTCATTCCATGGAGGACCTAGTATCTGCAGGTTTTAGTTTTTTCCTTTAAATTAAGACCTAGACAACCAGGCGAGGGGAGTTCCTTACTAATCAGTGAACTTATTCATCAATCAAGTACAAAGGAGGAGCGAACACCCCCAGACACTCAGCCTCCCGTGGAATGTGTTTGACATACGCTATATACAATTGAAGTCAGAAGTTTACATACACCTTAGCCAAATACATTTAAACTCTGTTTTTCACAATTCCTGACATTTAATCCTAGTAAAAATTCCCTGTCTTAGGTCAGTTAGGATCACCACTTTATTTTAAGAATGTGAAATGTCAGAATAATAGTAGAGAGAATGATTTATTTCAGCTTTTACTTCTTTCATCACATTTCCAGTGGGTCAGAAGTTCACATACACTCAATTAGTATTTGGTAGCATTGCCTTTAAATTGTTTAGCTTGGCTCAAACATTTCGGGTAGCCTTCCACAAGCTTCCCACAATAAATTGGGTGAATTTTGGCCCATTCCTCCTGACAGAGCTGAATATAATGGTTTGATTTCTAAAAGGGTCCTATTTGAATGGGGAGTTTTCCTTCCTGTATCTTCTATCATTTATGATAAAAACTAAGACAAAGTCCTCTGAATGAAGATATTTTCAATATGAATGTAAACTGCTCATTGAGTACCTGCTATGAATATAATGTTTGGATTTTTTACACATCCATTTTGTTTATTTAAGGTTTGTCTTACTGTATAATATTTGTGTGTGGATGTGATTTAGCTGTATGGGATAAACAGTAAATTGTATTTCTCTTTATTTTGGTGTGTGTGTGTGAGGATGTATGGCGTGATTGGACTATCCAGTTTTATTATTGAGACATCGTGTTTTATTATTGAGATATCCTGTTTTATTATTGAGACATCTTGTTTTATTATTGAGACATCCTGTTTTATTATTGAGACATCCTGTTTTTTTATTGAGACATCCTGTTTTTTTATTGAGACAGCTTGTTTTATTATTGAGACATCCTGTTTTATTATTGAGACATCCTGTTTTATTATTGAGACATCCTGTTTTATTATTGAGACATCCTTTTTTATTATTGAGACATCCTGTTTTTTTATTGAGACATCCTGTTTTATTATTGAGACATCCTGTTTTTTTATTGAGACATCCTGTTTTATTATTGAGACATCCTGTTTTATTATTGAGACATCCTGTTTTATTATTGAGACATCTTGTTTCATTATTGAGACATCCTGTTTTATTATTGAGACATCCTGTTTTTTTATTGAGACATCTTGTTTCATTATTGAGACATCCTGTTTTTTTATTGAGACATCTTGTTTTATTATTGAGACATCCTGTTTTTTTATTTAGACATATTTTTTTATTGAGACATCCTGTTCTATTATTGAGACATCCTGTTTTATTATTGAGACATCTTGTTTTTTTATTGAGACATCCTGTTTTATTATTGAGAAATCCTGTTTTTTTATTGAGACATCTTGTTTCATTATTGAGACATCCTGTTCTATTATTGAGACATCCTGTTTTATTATTGAGACATCTTGTTTTTTTATTGAAACATCCTGTTTTATTATTGAGAAATCCTGTTTTTTTATTGAGACATCTTGTTTTTTTATTGAGACATCTTGTTTTATTATTGAGACTTCCTGTTTCGTTATTGTAACATTTTGTTTCATTATTGAGACAATAAAATGTATTAATTATTTGTGAGTCAGTCTTTCTGAATATGTGCCTGAGCCAAAAACAATGTTTAGAAGTTATTTTAGGAAGTAGAATACCCCATTTTTAATGTTTCCTGGCTTAGCTACCTAATGTTGGTGACAATAACTTAGTTACCGACTCAGGAACGTGGACCTCCGAGTATCCCACAGCATCCATCCCAACGCACCAGAATAACGGTTGCTGATTAAAAGGAAAGGTTTCCCAAATTACAAAATGACATTTTGGTTTCCAGTCATCCTAAAGTGTCTAAAAATGTGTTGTTTTTAATTATTTAATTAATTTAGCTTTCTTCTTCTTGGAGTGTGTAATTATGTACAATGTTTTACCTTTATATAACTAGGCAAGTCAGTTAAGAACAAATTATTATTTTCAATGACGGCCTAGGAACAGTGGGTTAACTGCCCGTTCAGGGGCAGAACGACAGATTTTGTACCTTGTCAGCTCGGGGATTGTGATTGGACTATCCTGTTTCATTATTATTATTACCTTTTCAGCTTATTACCTTTTCAGCCTGAAACAACGTTTAGAAGTGAGTTTAGGAGATATAATAACTTCTTTCTAATGTTTCATCACACCTGCTGTGTCCATCGGGACTTATTTTAGCCACCACTAGCTAACAATCAGTAGAAGTAGATGGAGCTTATTTTAGCCACCACTAGCTAACAATCAGTAGAAGTAGATGGAGCTTATTTTAGCCACCACTAGCTAACAATCAGTAGAAGTGGATGGAGCTTATTTTAGCCACCACTAGCTAACAATCAGTAGAAGTAGATGGAGCTTATTTTAGCCACCACTAGCTAACAATCAGTAGAAGTGAATGGGGCTTATTTTAGCCACCACTAGCTAACAATCAGTAGAAGTGGATGGAGCTTATTTTAGCCACCACTAGCTAACAATCAGTAGAAGTAGATGGAGCTTATTTTAGCCACCACTAGCTAACAATCAGTAGAAGTGAATGGGGCTTATTTTAGCCACCACTAGCTAACAATCAGTACAAGTGAATGGGGCTTATTTTAGCCACCACTAGCTAACAATCAGTAGAAGTGAATGGGACTTATTTTAGCCACCACTAGCTAACAATCAGTAGAAGTGAATGGGGCTTATTTTAGCCACCACTAGCTAACAATCAGTAGAAGTGAATGGGGCTTGTACAGTATGTATGTTTTTACCTGTTGTGTCCAGTGATGGGCAGCTAAATGTAAGGTTAAACCACACACCTGTTCTTTAACAGGTGTTTGGTTAATACATGATTCCATATGTGTTATTTCAATGTTTTGATGTCTTCACTATTATTCTACAATGTAGAAAATAGTTTAAAAAATAAAGAAAAACCCTGGAATTAGTAGGTGTGTCCAATCTGACTGGTACTGTGTGTGTTGAACAGGATGTGGGGAATCTTCCATCTCACTGAGCTAGAAGTAAGTGCAGGGGTGTCGAGCATGCGGTCCGCGAGCCAAATGTGGCCCACGAGACGATTTAATATGGCCCGCCATGATTTCTTAGTAAACTGAAAATGAGGTGGAAACTGAGCTCCACTTCCTAACCTCCTACCAAATGTATGACCATATTAGAGACACATAGTTCCCTCAGATTACACAGATCCACAATGTTGATAAACTCCCACATCCATTGGGTGAAATACCACAGTGTGTCATCACAGCAGCAAGATGTGTGACCTGTTGCCACAAGAAAAGGGAAACTAGTAAAGAACACCATATCCATTTCACTTGCTTTGGCAATGTAAACAAATATTTCCCATGCCAATAAAGCCCCTTAAATTGAAATTGAATTGAATAGAGAGAGAGCGAGAGAGATATATAGAGATATATATATATATAGCTAGATAGATATATGGATATATATATATATATATAGAGAGAGAGAGAGAGAGAGAGAGAGAGAGAGAGAGAGAGAGACCTACAGAAGCGACTCTCTCCATTGGTTTAATCCCCAGTGTGTTTCTTGTATGTAGAGATTGCCTGATTGAGTTCCCCTGCAGTACCTTTAGCCAATAAGAAGCCACTGGGGATGAATGGCAATGCCCACACATGCTAACACACATGAAAAGAGCATAAAAAATGTCATGATCGTATTCCATACCTGTTTGACATTGATCTTTTTTAATCAATTAAAGAAAATGTAGCTTACATCAGAATAAAACAGAGAATAAGTGGTCTGAATGAATGAACGAACGAACAAACAAACAATCAAATGAATGAACGAATGAACTGATGAATAAATGAATAAGAAACATTAGGCAAAATGAGACTCATAGGCAAAAAATGTTCCACTTGCTTGTCAGGATGTAATGATAAACATCTGAACCTGTAAATAGATGTGTTTGTGCTTTGAACAGGATGTGGTGAATCTTCCATCTAGACCCGAATGCAAGGTCGGTAAACATGTGGCCCTTGAGACGATTTAATACGGCCCGGCCTGTCTGATGTCTTAGGAGCAAAAAGCATTACCGTAAATAACTAAATATATTAGGTTGTATTTTGGGGGGTAACGTCAATCTACATTTAAATTACTTAAACCAAATGTGACATGCGTTTCTAATGCTAGTAGCTGTGTCTAAGAGGGTGATTTCAAGCAGGACCACCCGGTTATTCTCTCCAAGGAATCGTGTGTAAAGGAATCATAAATTCTAATTAATAGCCTAGACTTTGTGTTCCTTATATTATAATTTTAGCTTGTTAGTAAATAAATAATCAACTCACTTGGTGTGGCACGGACTTATTTAGTGGGACTCGGGTTTGTGCAGATTCCTGGATTATGCGATGTTCAGAATGAGACTGTAGAGGAAATGAATTAATTAGCTACTGTTCTAAAATTGATATTCTGATATTCTTTCGGTTAATTTCGGAAATAGAAACTCCATTTAAAAAATAAAAAACTTTCCAATGGTGCCCCAAATTACTGAGTTAATAATTACCTGATTAATTTAATAATTAGAAACAGTTAATCATTCGATGAACAGCAGTCCTCACATTAATCAATACAACGTTATGTCACCTGTTAATTAAAAGTTCATTTGTGGAATTGAATGCGTTTGTGACCAGGTAGCGGTGGTATACATAAGTTAGCCCTTTTCGGTAAAAGACCAAAGTCCATATTACGCAAAGAACAGCTCAAATAAGCAAAGAGAAACGACAGGCCATCATAACTTTAAGACATGAAGGCCAGTCAATCCAGAAAATGTCAAGAACTTTGAAAGTTTCTTCAAGTGCAGTCGCAAAAACCATAAAGCGATATGATGAAACTATCTCTCATGAGGACCGCCACAAGTCTCTTGGGGTAGGGCTTTATAAGCTTGGCCAGCTAGACACTGGGATCTATTTTTTCCCATTCTTCAAGGCAAAACTGCTCCAGCTCCTTCAAGTTGGATGGGTTCCGCTGGTGTACAGCAATCTTTAATTCATACCACAGATTCTCAATTGGATTGAGTTCTGGGATTTGACTAGGCCATTCCAAGACATTTAAATGTTCCCCTTAAACCACCCAAGTGTTGCTTTAGCAGTATGCTAAAATGTGGAAAAAGTCCCTACAGTAGAAAATAGGAGAACATATTTTTTCTAATTATTTCAAGTTTATTTCACAACTCCTAATATTCAGCAAATTACACTCACTGGAGTATCTGACATAGGTGTTGAAAAAGCAGCTGTGAATAGGCTACCAGTGTGGCAAGAGCAGCTGTGAATAGGCTCCCAGTGTGGCAAGAGCAGCTGTGAATAGGCTCCCAGTGTGGCAAGAGCAGCTGTGAATAGGCTCCCAGTGTGGCAAGAGCAGCTGTGAATAGGCTCCCAGTGTGGCAAGAGCAGCTGTGAATAGGCTCCCAGTGTGGCAAGAGCAGCTGTGAATAGGCTCCCAGTGTGGCAAAAGCAGCTGTGAATAGGCTCCCAGTGTGGCAAAAGCAGCCGTGAATAGGCTCCCAGTGTGGCAAGAGCAGCTGTGAATAGGCTCCCAGTGTGGCAAGAGCAGCTGTGAATAGGCTCCCAGTGTGGCAAGAGCAGCTGTGAATAGGCTCCCAGTGTGGCAAGAGCAGCTGTGAATAGGCTCCCAGTGTGGCAAGAGCAGCTGTGAATAGGCTCCCAGTGTGGCAAGAGCAGCCGTGAATAGGCTCCCAGTGTGGCAAGAGCAGCTGTGAATAGGCTCCCAGTGTGGCAAGAGCAGCTGTGAATAGGCTCCCAGTGTGGCAAGAGCAGCTGTGAATAGGCTCCCAGTGTGGCAAGAGCAGCTGTGAATAGGCTCCCAGTGTGGCAAGAGCAGCCGTGAATAGGCTCCCAGTGTGGCAAGAGCAGCTGTGAATAGGCTCCCAGTGTGGCAAGAGCAGCTGTGAATAGGCTCCCAGTGTGGCAAGAGCAGCTGTGAATAGGCTCCCAGTGTGGCAAGAGCAGCCGTGAATAGGCTCCCAGTGTGGCAAGAGCAGCTGTGAATAGGCTCCCAGTGTGGCAAGAGCAGCCGTGAATAGGCTCCCAGTGTGGCAAGAGCAGCTGTGAATAGGCTCCCAGTGTGGCAAGAGCAGCTGTGAATAGGCTCCCAGTGTGGCAAGAGCAGCTGTGAATAGGCTCCCAGTGTGGCAAGAGCAGCTGTGAATAGGCTCCCAGTGTGGCAAGAGCAGCTGTGAATAGGCTACCAGTGTGGCAAGAGCAGCTGTGAATAGGCTCCCAGTGTGGCAAGAGCAGCTGGCTGCCGGTAATATTTCTTGACTTGGACATATAGGTTTGCCGAAAACATGGCTAACCTTAAACCAGCTAAACAGCTGCTCTTAGCAACAATGTGTTTGGAGTTCCCTCTTCCTCCAGTTACAACGTGGGGAGGTCGAAATATATATATTTTTTAAAACATCCTATCAAATCTCTTCATTTTAAAATGTTGATTACTTTTACTTTCCATTAGCATTCACCTGGTGATAAGGTTGTTGTTGCTAGCGTATGATGTGGGCCCCCGTGTCGCCAGGTTGTCTGGTCAAGAAAAGGTTGAAGACCCATGGTGCATTGCGCCTCTTTTTGTTCTATTATTGCAACTGAAATAAAATCCTTTATGTCGTATAAAAATATGTGTCTAAACTGAAGTTTTTTCCAATGAGACTGACCTAAACGTTTCATATAAAATGTAAAGGACAGGATTCTATCGGTAGAGCAGCCCACTGGACAAACGATAAATTATTTATTTTAAAGGTAATTCCTGATTGAGCTGGAATATACAGCGTTCACAGTGAATACAGTCTCCGTGAACGTGGGAATATTAAAAGCTGCATTCTACTACCCACGATCCGATTGATTTCCGGCCTAGGTACCGGTAAATACATACATACATACAGACAGACAGACAGACAGACAGACAGAAAGACAGACCAGTATGCCATAGGAGGTACTGTAAGTAGCCTTTAATTTACAGAAAGCATCACAATCCAAACAAACACACACACATGCATGCACACACACGCACACACACACACACACACACACACACACACACAAATAATCTCTAGTATTCACAACCTGGGATAGAAGAAACATTATAAACAAAAATCTGGGACCCTCAAATTAGTACGATATGTTATATTTGGTACAGTATTGGTATGGTATGGTATGGTATGGTATTGGTATGGTATGGTATGGTATTGGTATGGTACTGTATATATTCATTTGTGGATGTCCTTCACCCATTTTGTACATGTTTACGAATTGCAATTCGTACAACATGTTACTAATGTTCAATATGTATATGTTATGATTTCCAATTTGTTGTGGCTAACGTTAGCTAGGTGGCTAACACTAACGTCACCTACTGTCGGTGCTAGGCTAGGGGTTAGGGTTAAAGGGTTAGGGTTAGGAGAAGGGTTAGCTAACATGCTAAGTAGTTGCAAAGTAGCTAATTAACTAAAATGCTAAAGTTGTCTGTGATGAGATTAGAACACACACCTTTAGGGTTGCTAGATGTTCCTATTATATGCATGTAACCTGATGTGAAATGGCTAGCTAATTAGCGGTGGTGCGCACTAATAGCGTTTCGATCGGTGACGTCACTTGCTCTGAAACCTTGAAGTAGTTGTTCCCCTTACTCAGCAAGGGCCGTGGCTTTTGTGGCGCGATGGATAACGATGCTTCATGAGAGGCAGTTGTTGATGTGTGCAGAGGGTCCCTGGTTCGAGCCCAGGTAGGGACGGAAGCTATACTGTTACATGTGCACCCAACCATCCTCCTTTGGTTTTTGCCTCAAGTAACCTTCTTTCTTATGCAACCAAACCAAACGTTACATATCATACTAATATGTTTGTCCCGGATGTTTGTTTACCACGTTAGAGCCTGGTATTCAAAACAAATGTACACTTTTTTTTATCATCATACAGTATATAAATTATAAAGATAAATCCTTAGGCTGTATCCCAAAATAGCACCCTATTCCCTACATAGTTCACTACTTTTGACCAGGGCGCAAATATAGTGCACTATAAAGGGAATAGTGTGACATTGGGGAAGCATACTTAGAATCCAACATATCTGTACTGTACACCTTTATCATACGTATTTAAAGTAGAGGTCAAAGAGAGGGTAATATTCTGGAGAGAGAGAGAGAGAGAGAGAGAGAGAGAGACAGAGAGAGAAATGTAGAGTTCTATCATTGCCACGTATGTACCATTGTGTACCGATTCTACTAGAAGAAGATACTGAAAGATTGGATGACGTCGCCACCCAGTGGCCATACAAGCTCATGGCATCATAGCGTCACTGCTCATCTCTATACATACATACATACATACTGTGTGTTCCAAATCACACCCTATTCCCTTTATAGTGCACAAAGTTTGCCCTATGGATCCTGGTCAAAAGTAGTCCATTATGAAAGGAATGGGGTGTGATTTGGAACACAGACTAGTGCATTAGAAAAGGAATAGGGTGTGATTTGGAACACAGACTAGTGCATTATGAAAGGAATAGGGTGTGATTTGGAACACAGACTAGTGCATTAGAAAAAGAATAGGGTGTGATTTGGAACACAGACTAGTGCATTAGAAAAGGAATAGGGTGTGATTTGGAACACAGAATAGTGCATTATGAAAGGAATAGGGTGTGATTTGGAACACAGGCTAGTGCATTAGAAAAGGAATAGGGTGTGATTTGGAACACAGGCTAGTGCATTAGAAAAGGAATAGGGTGTGATTTGGAACACAGACACACAGAGACTTTTCAGAGGATAGTGTTGGAGATAACCTGTTAGCTATTTATCTTTCTTTTCTTTCTTTCTTCTTTTTGTATAACTCCTCTCCTCTAATTCAAAATGGTGGCTATAGTGCCTGTCATTATAAGATATATTACTTAGGCTTTATTTCTAAAAAATATTCTCAAGAATTTAAAAAAACAAATTCTTAATTTCAAAATCAGGATTCTGGTGTTTCTTTTCACCTTCAAAAGTAGGTTGTAGTTTAAAATGCAGTCATTCCATTGGATGGCAGTGTTTGTCACTCAAAATCAGCTGACAAATGGCGGTGCCTATAACTGACTGCCACAGGCCTGTGTTCAACATATGCCGTACTTGGGGCTCAGAGTTTTTCCTTAGGTCGGGATTCAATCCCAATCTGCATTTTAAAGGATATTTTACGATTGAGCGGTTAACTGCCTTTAACCGCCTCCACAACCACCTCAACAACTACCTTTATAAGCAGCACTGTTGGTGCTATGAATCAAATGATCTGCTCAGGAAAATCTATGGGTCCTATCTTAGAACTACCATGATGGAAACTCACACTAGCCCATGCCTCCAATCCAATGTTTTTACATTTGTGCAGAGTAGTGAACGAGTGTTCAGGAGAAAAGTATGTATTATTGGGACGCACACTGGGTCCGAGCCTGTAAAAAGGGGGCCTAGAGTTTATCCTGGGCAGATAACTTGGTCGGGAGAAACTCCTGGCTCTACATATTCTAACCCGATGATCATTAAACTACGGCAGTGTTTTATGCTATTGTGACATCATCGGAGTTGCCATAGAAATAGAATCCCACTTGTTAAATGGCTGCCCGTCCACCCATTTCAAACCCATTGATTTGATTGGGGAATGTCCTTTCTAGTCATTGTGCTTCTATGGTCTCTTCCCCAACCTCCACTGTACACTCTTAGATTTAAAGGTGCCTGGAAGAACCTTTCAAGTTGAAAAATATTCCTGAAAGAACCCCTCTGAAAAGAGTCTTTGAGGAACCCATATGTAAAGGTTCAAACGTTTTGTGGCGGGAGAGAATACATTTTGAACCTTTTTAATAATATATTGTAGAGGTGGGCAGTCTCAGATTGGAGGCGTGACTTATTGGAGGAGTGACTTTCAGATAGTTATTTGTGGTCACTCGTTAGCGTAAATGTCATTCCTGTTCATCATGTAAAGTTTGTACACTGCAAATTAACAAGTTCCTTGAATATTTATGTGTATTACATATTCTAATACTAACATTGCTGATTCCATTCAGTAATAAAGTGATGATTTGCATAAAGCTGTTGATGAACTCTGTTAGCCTCATTGAAGCTACAAAATTGTCAGTGTTCAACTGTAACATGTGATGACAATACAACAGAACGGATGAACAGGAATGACATTTACACTCACAGGTGGACAAAAAAAATATAGATCTTAAAGCCACGCCCCTACTAAGTCACGCCTCCACTCCCGGTTCCTATAGGAACCCGTTGCTACATTGAACCATTAAAGCAGGGGTGTCAAACTCATTCCATGGAGGGCCGAGTGTATGCTGTTTTTTTAATATATTTTTTCAATTAAGACTTGGACAACCAGGTGAAGGGAGATCCTTACTAATTAATTACCTTAATTCATCAATCAAGTACAAGGGTGGAGCGTAAACCCTGAGACACTCGATCCTCTGTGGAATGAGTTTAACACATGTTTATTAAAGCTTCCTCCAAGAACCCCTCAACTAACCAAAGGTGTAAATATGAACCATTGACAAAAAATGGTTACTCAAGGATCTCCAGGGTTACTCGAGGATCTCCAGGGTTACTCGAGGATCTCCAGGGTTACTCGAGGATCTCCAGGGTTACTCGAGGATCTCCAGGGTGACTCGAGGATCCCCAGGGTTACTCGAGGATCCCCAGGGTTACTCAAGGATCTCCAGGGTGACTCGAGGATCCCCAGGGTTACTCGAGGATCCCCAGGGTTACTCGAGGATCCCCAGGGTTACTCAAGGATCTCCAGGGTTACTTGAGGATCCCCAGGGTTACTCGAGGATCCCCAGGGTTACTCGAGGATCCCCAGGGTTACTCGAGGATCCCCAGGGTTACTCGAGGATCTCCAGGGTTACTCGAGGATCCCCAGGGTTACTCGAGGATCCCCAGGGTTACTCGAGGATCCCCAGGGTTACTCGAGGATCTCCAGGGTTACTCGAGGATTCCCAGGGTTACTCGAGGATCTCCAGGGTTACTCGAGGATCTCTAGGGTTACTCGAGGATCTCCAGGGTTACTCGAGGATCCCCAGGGTTATTCGAGGATCTCCAGGGTGACTCGATTATCCCCAGGGTTACTCGAGGATCCCCAGGGTTATTCTAGGATCTCCAGGGTTATTCTAGGATCTCCAGGGTTACTCGAGGATCCCCAGGGTTATTCTAGGATCTCCAGGGTTATTCTAGGATCTCCAGGGTTACTCGAGGATCCCCAGGGTTACTCGAGGATCTCCAGGGTGACTCGAGGATCTCCAGGGTTACTCGAGGATCCCCAGGGTTACTCGAGGATCTCCAGGGTTACTCGAGGATCTCCAGGGTTACTCGAGGATCCCCAGGGTTACTCGAGGATCTCCAGGGTTACTCGAGGATCCCCAGGGTTACTCAAGGATCTCCAGGGTTACTCGAGTCACCACGAATTCTAAATGTGTACTGTGAAAAACAACATTCTGTTTCTATGGAGTCGACCCCAACTTCTACTGTAACTGTAAAACAACATCGTCTAGTTACATTATATTAAAAGGCTTTATTATTATTATTATTATTAAAAACATACAGGACGTTTTGATTGAAACCCCTGGCTTTGTCTCTAATGCCACCCTATCTCCTACATAGTGCACTACTTGTGACCTATAGGGCTCTGGTCAAAAGTAGGTATTTGGGAAAAAGGCCCTCACTCAGAAAAACAAAATGGCGGGTTTTCTATCAGGTGAGGATGAAATTCCATAACAGAATCCCTCTCAGTTTTCCCAAATAGGAATGTTCCCAGTCTGAAAATTCCAGAATTTTCCAAAATGTAATTCCGGAATTCCAATTTTCTTATTTTCTTGTCTTAACGTTCCGTCTGGATCTCCAGTTCATGTCTTTATATTTAGGAACTCTCTTTTTCAATCATGACCTTTGAACTGTTGACCTCTAACCTCTAATTAACCTCTGAGCTCAGCCACTTACAGTTCATCTGAGAGGTCTGAGACAGATCCATAGTTTCAGGGCTGTGTCCTGATTTTCTACCTTTTTCCTAAAAGTGTGCACACTTTGGGAGAAAGGAGAGATTATTGGAACGTAACGTCAGCCTTCATTAATAGCAGTCTGTCCTGCTGGAGGTTTGGTGTAAGAAGCCGGCCGCTCGCCACATCGTGCCCAGTATCGGTGCAGTCTGCCTTGGCACGGTGTGGCTCTGGGGCCCCTTTGTGACTTGGATTGGTAGTTGAGAGAAAAAAAGACAGAGAGGTCGTGAGGGAGAGAGAGAGAAATAGAGAGAGAAAAAGCAAGAGAGAATAAGAAGAGGGAGAAAGAAACAGCGAGGGAGAAAGAGGAAAAGCGAGAGAGGGAGAGAGAGAGATGGGGAGAGAGAGAGAGAGAGAGAGAGAGAGAGAGATGGGGAGAGAGAGGGAGAGAGAGATGGGGAGAGAGAGATGGGGAGAGAGAGAGAGAGATGGGGAGAGAGAGAGAGATGGAGAGAGAGAGAGAGAGAGAGAGAGAGAGAGAGAGAGTATGGCTTTTGTGTGTGTGTATAACTTCACAAGTGATTTATCTCCGTATCCCACCCTTTCTCTCTCTCTTTTCATCCCTGTTTTGTCTGTGTTCAGCAATAGACAGAGAAGAGCTCAGTAATGTCTCTCTTTTCATCCCTGTTTCGTCTGTGTTCAGCAATAGACAGAGAAGAGCTCAATAATGTCTCTCTTTTCATCCCTGTTTCGTATGTGTTCAGCAATAGACAGAGAAGAGCTCAGTAATGTCTCTCTTTTCATCCCTGTTTCGTCTGTGTTCAGCAATAGACAGAGAAGAGCTCAGTAATGTCTCTCTTTTCATCCCTGTTTCGTCTGTGTTCAGCAATAGACAGAGAAGAGCTCAGTAATGTCTCTCTTTTCATCCCTGTTTCGTCTGTGTTCAGCAATAGACAAGAGAAGAGCTCAGTAATGTTTCTCTTTTCAAATGGCACACTATTCTCTATATAGTGCAGTGCTCATGAACCAGGGTGGCCTTTGGGACGCAAACTATGTGTCTCTTTTCTCAACTCGTGTATCTTGGTCATGCCTCTATCACCGTGTATCAGATTGAACTCTCCTCACACTGGGCTAATGGTGCTGGTAACTTAAACAACGCAAACCCTGCTAACTCCTCCTCAATTCCCCCCAACCCCTCCCCTAGCCCCTCGTCCTCCTCATCCCCCTGTCCTCCCTCCGGCCTCCTCCTCTCTCTCTCTCCCCCCCTCCTCTCGTCCGTCACCATCTCCTGAACGTGAAGCTTCAGCCCATTCACAGCGCTCGCTGCCGTCTGCACGTTACAGTTAGCGTTGTTGGCGTAGCCGGCGTTGCCGTGGCCGCCGACGTGGCCGTGGTTACCGTCGCAGCCGCCGTTGCCACCAGCGACGCCGTAGTTGCCGTGGTGACCACCGTTGCCGTTGCCATGCTGGTGTGTCAGTAGCAGTGTTCCATTTCCTCTCTTCTCCGTTAATGGGAACCCCTCCGACAGCAAACTGCCGCTGCTAGGTGACTGCGGTGTCGCCGAGGAGCCCAGCAAGTCCTGCCCTTTCTCCGAGGAAAGGGAGTGGTCTGGGTGGCGCTGGCCAATCACGCGTCGGCGGGACAAGAAGTAGAGAAGGAAGCCTCCGAGAGCGACGCCCAGGCTGGAGGAGAGAGGGGATCAGGGTGTTAAAGAGAGATTTAGTTCAATTTTGAGAGCAGCAAAGAGTGAGTGAAGATGTATGTGTGTGTGCGTAAGTATGTGCATATGCTTGCGTGCATGTGTGTGTCCACATGTGTGTGTGTGTGTGTTTATCCTACATGAAGCAGAGCATGTAGATGGCCAGTAGGTGACGTCCTCCAGCCATCGCCATGGCCCCCCCAGCGCTGGGACCCTCCAGGGTGAGATGGTAGGAGGCTCTGCGACAGACAGGACTCTCCTCCTTACCCTCTGGTCCACCCTCCTGGACCACAAACACACAGTAAAACAAGTCATTAAGAGTTCACTTCTCCACAGTCAGGACACTCGTCTTTACCCACTGGTCCACCCTCCTGGTGGGGGAGAGACATGGACTAGGGGGGACAGGAGGGAGAGAGGGGAGTGGGGGGACAGGAGGGAGAGAGGGGAGTGGGGGGACAGGAGGGAGAGAGGGGAGTGGGGGGACAGGAGGGAGAGAGGGGAGTGGGGGGACAGGAGGGAGAGAGGGGAGTGGGGGGACAGGAGGGAGAAAGGGGAGTGGGGGGACAGGAGGGAGAAAGGGGAGTGGGGGGACAGGAGGGAGAAAGGGGAGTGGGGGGACAGGAGGGAGAGAGGGGAGTGGGGGGACAGGAGGGAGAGAGGAGAAGGAGAGAACAAAGTGTGTGGAATGGGGAGGGGTAGCACAGAGTGAACGTACGCACATCCATATGCTTGTGTGTGTGTGTGTGTGTGTGGTGTGTGTGTGGTGTGTGTGTGTGTGTGTGTGTGGTGTGGTGTGTGTGTGTGTGTGTGTGGTGTGTGTGGTGTGTGTGTGTGTGTGTGGTGTGTGTGTGTGTGTGTGTGTGTGTGTTGTGTGTGGTGTGTGTGTCTGTGTCTGTTTCTGTGTCTGTGTCTGTCTGTGTGTGTGTGGTGTGTGTGTGTGTGGTGTGTGTGGTGTGTGTGTGTGTGGTGTGTGTTCAGCCTACCTGACATAGACAGGTGTATGTCCCCAGGCTTTCCTCTGTGACAGTGACCTCCAGGTCAGAGTGATGTTGACGGGTGTGTCTGGGGAGCAAAAACATCACATGCAGAAAATAACGAGATAAAATGAGACATTTATTGTTGTTCTTCTTGATGTTGTTATTTGTATTTGTTGTTGTTGTATTGTTACATTACATAAAGCATCACCTGTGTGGCGGGTGTTCCCAGGTACAGGGGCGTGTTGACACCTGGACACAAGGTAGCAGAACATGGAGACCCACAGAGACACGTAGCTCTCGCAGGACAGGGGAACAACGACCTGGAGGGGGGAGGGAGGGAGGGGGGAGGGAGGGAGGGGGGGAGGGGGGGAGGGAGGGAGGGGGGGAGGGGGGGAGGGAGGGAGGGAGGGGGGGAGGGGGGGAGGGAGCGAGGGGGGAGGGAGGGAGGGGGGAGGGGGGGAGGGGGGGAGGGGGGAGGAGTTAAAAACAAAATGACAGTTTTTTTTATATTGATCATTTGCATCTATAATCTGGAAAGACTTTTCTATAATCTGGAAAGACTTTTCTATAATCTGGAAAGTCTTTGCAGTCATGTAAACGTGTAGACGTCTATTATCTATTATCGTTGATTATCAAGCACCTTCTCCGCTGTCACACAGCTTCAGAGCATCTTCAACCTCCTGTCCCTGGATGGGCCTGCAACACACACACACACACACACACACACACACACACACACACACACACACACACACACACACACACACACACACACACAGACACATACACACACAGACACACACAGAGGGTAAGATTGTGTGCAAGTGCGTGTGCTTGTGTGTGTGTGTGTGTGTGTGTTACTCACTCTGTCATACCGGGGCCACAGGCTCCCTCTTTGGCCCGCCAGACACACCCCAGGGGTCTGGCCCGGGCACACACCTCACAGCTGGGGTAAAGGCTGCATCCCTCTGCCCCCACACGGGCCAGGGATAGGGGGGTACCTACTAGAGCCTGCCCCTGGGGAGAGAGGGAGAGGAGAGGAGAGGAGAGGAGAGGAGAGGAGAGGGAGGGAGGGAGGGAGGGAGGGAGGGAGGGAGGGAGGGAGGGAGGGAGGGAGGGAGGGAGGGAGGGAGGGAGGGAGGGAGGGAGGTGAAGAAGGAATAGAAGTTTAGCTCGTGTGTGTGCTTGTCTAATAGAGAGATAGAAAGAGTGTGTGAGTGTGCATGTCTGCGTGTGTGTGTGTGTGTGTGTGTGTGTGTGTGTGTGTGTGTGTGTGTGTGTGTGTGTGTGTGTGTGTGTGTGTGTGTGTGTGTGTGTGTGAGTGTGCATGTCTGCGTGTGTGTGTGTGTGTGTGTGTGTGTGTGTGTGTGTGTGTGTGTGTGTGAGTGTGCATGCGTGTGTGTGTTACCTTGTGTAGCAGTATGTTGTTGACAGGTTCCTGTGCAGAGAAGAGAGGTATCTCCTGTAGTAGTGTAGTGATGTGTCCTACCACCAGTACTCTATGGAGCTCCCCACGATCTGGTGGTCACACACACACAGACAGACACACAGACACACAGACACACACACACACACACACACACACACAGAGATAAACACACACACACACAGGACACACACAGACACACACAGACACACATAGACACACACACACACAAAGACACACACACACATAGACAAAGACATAGACACACACACACACACAGATAAACACACACACACACACACACACATGCACACAGACACACACAGACACACATAGACACACACACACACATAGACACACACACAGATAGACAAAGACATAGACACACGCACACACACACAGACACGTTAAAAAGATGAAAGCACACTCTCATTGGAGTTCCCTTTGTCACAAGCATTCTTTTTAAAGTATTTTCAAGATCCCTCCTTTCACCTTCCAGAAGACTTCCTTTCACTATACCATCCTTCCTCCCTTTATCATCCATCCTCCCTTTACCATCCTTCCTCCCTTTATCATCCATCCTCCCTTTACCATCCATCCTCCCTTTATCATCCATCCTCCCTTTATCATCCATCCTCCCTTTACCATCCATCCTCCCTTTACCATCCTTCCTCCCTTTACCATCCTTCCTCCCTTTACCATCCATCCTCCCTTTATCATCCATCCTCCCTTTATCGTCCATCCTCCCTTTATCATCCATCCTCCCTTTACCATCCATCCTCCCTTTATCATCCATCCTCCCTTTACCATCCATCCTCCCTTTATCATCCATCCTCCCTTTACCATCCATCCTCCCTTTATCATCCATCCTCCCTTTATCATCCATCCTCCCTTTATCGTCCATCCTCCCTTTATCATCCATCCTCCCTTTATCATCCTTCCTCCCTTTATCATCCATCCTCCCTTTATCATCCATCCTCCCTTTATCATCCAACCTCCCTTTATCGTCCATCCTCCCTTTATCATCCATCCTCCCTTTATCATCCATCCTCCCTTTACCATCCATCCTCCCTTTATCATCCATCCTCCCTTTATCATCCATCCATCCATCCTCCCTTTATCATCCATCCTCCCTTTATCACCCATCCTCCCTTTATCATCCATCCTCCCTTTATCATCCATCCTCCCTTTATCATCCATCCCCCCTTTATCATCCATCCTCCCTTTACCATCCATCCTCCCTTTATCATCCATTCTCCCTTTACCAACCATCCTCCCTTTATCACCATCCTCCCTTTATCATCCATCCTCCCTTTATCATCCATCCTCCCTTTATCATCCATCCTCCCTTTACCATCCATCCTCCCTTTACCATCCATCCTACCTTTACCATCCATCCTCCCTTTATCATCCATCCTCCCTTTATCGTCCATCCTCCCTTTATCATCCATCCTCCCTTTACCATCCATCCTCCCTTTATCATCCATCCTCCCTTTACCATCCATCCTCCCTTTATCATCCATCCTCCCTTTACCATCCATCCTCCCTTTATCATCCATCCTCCCTTTATCATCCATCCTCCCTTTATCGTCCATCCTCCCTTTATCATCCATCCTCCCTTTATCATCCTTCCTCCCTTTATCATCCATCCTCCCTTTATCATCCATCCTCCCTTTATCATCCAACCTCCCTTTATCGTCCATCCTCCCTTTATCATCCATCCTCCCTTTATCATCCATCCTCCCTTTACCATCCATCCTCCCTTTATCATCCATCCTCCCTTTATCATCCATCCATCCATCCTCCCTTTATCATCCATCCTCCCTTTATCACCCATCCTCCCTTTATCATCCATCCTCCCTTTATCATCCATCCCCCCTTTATCATCCATCCTCCCTTTACCATCCATCCTCCCTTTATCATCCATCCTCCCTTTACCAACCATCCTCCCTTTATCACCATCCTCCCTTTATCATCCATCCTCCCTTTATCATCCATCCTCCCTTTATCATCCATCCTCCCTTTACCCTTTATCATCCATCCTCCCTTTATCATCAATCCTCCCTTTATCATCCATCCTCCCTTTATCATCCATCCTCCCTTTACCATCCATCCTCTCTTTATCATCCATCCTCCCTTTATCATCCATCCTCCCTTTATCATCCATCCTCCCTTTATCGTCCATCCTCCCTTTATCATCCCCACTCCCTTTACCATCCATCCTCCCTTTATCATCCATCCTCCCTTTATCATCCATCCTCCCTTTACCATCCATCCTCCCTTTATCATCCATCCTCCCTTTATCATCCATCCTCCCTTTATCATCCATCCTCCCTTTACCATCCATCCTCCCTTTACCATCACATTCCCTTTATCATCCATCCTCCCTTTATCATCCATCCTCCCTTTATCATCCATCCTCCCTTTACCACCCATCCTCCCTTTATCATCCATCCTCCCTTTATCATCCATCCTCCCTTTATCGTCCATCCTCCCTTTATCATCCCCACTCCCTTTACCATCCATCCTCCCTTTATCATCCATCCTCCCTTTATCATCCATCCTCCCTTTACCGTCCATCCTCCCTTTATCATCCATCCTCCCTTTATCATCCATCCTCCCTTTATCATCCATCCTCCCTTTACCATCCATCCTCCCTTTACCGTCCATCCTCCCTTTATCATCCATCCTCCCTTTACCATCCATCCTCCCTTTATCATCCATCCTCCCTTTACCATCCATCCTCCCTTTATCATCCATCCTCCCTTTATCATCCATCCTCCCTTTATCATCCATCCTCCCTTTATCATCCATCCTCCCTTTATCATCCATCCTCCCTTTACCATCCATCCTCCCTTTATCATCCATCCTTCTTCTACCATCAATCCATCCATCCTTTACCCCATCAACACTCCTTTCTCTCCTTCCACTCCTCCTCCCCTACTTGCTCACTCCCCCCCCCCCCCCCCCCCCCTCTCACCTGTTCCCAGGTGCAGCACGGTGGCTGCGTTTCTCTGATCATCGTCCGACCCCGTGGTCGTCCTGGTAACAGCTACTTTAGTGTACGTGATGCCCCTCCTCACCAGTAGAGGCGCTGCGATCACGTTGTTCTCCATCAGAGGGTGGTCTCTCATAAACGTCAACACCTTCAAGCATATATAATATTATTATTGTTATTATATATATATTATATTGATATAGATTAGTATATTTATATTATTACTATACATTATATATATATTATATTATATTGATATAGATTAGTATATTTATATTACTATACATTACATTATATATATATATATATTATATTATACTGTATTATATATTACCTTGTCCGGCAGCTTCAGAGAAGACTCGAAGCCCTCCGCTCTCAGAGCACTGTTCAGACACTGGGTAAAGGAAAGATTTTGTTCAGATTTAAAGTTCTTAACTCCTTCATCTATCTTCATCTATCTTCTAGAACATTTAACTAGGCAGGTCCTGGTGTAGCCTGGTACAGGGTACCTGTCAGGGTCTAGGTGTTACTGGTTCTAGGTAATGTGTTCTAGACTGTACCTGTCCTGTTCTAGGTGTTGGTACAGGTTCTAGGTAATGTGTTCTAGACTGTACCTGTCCTGGTCTAGGTGTTGGTACTGGTTCTAGGTAATGTGTTCTAGACTGTACCTGTCCTGGTCTAGGTGTTGGTACTGGTTCTAGGTAATGTGTTCTAGACTGTACCTGTCCTGGTCTAGGTGTTGTTACTGGTTCTAGGTAATGTGTTCTAGACTGTACCTGTCCTCTTCTAGGTGTTGGTACTGGTTCTAGGTAATATGTTCTAGACTGTACCTGTCCTGGTCTAGGTGTTGGTACCGGTTCTAGGTAATGTGTTCTAGACTGTACCTGTCAGGGTCTAGGTGTTGGTACTGGTTCTAGGTAATGTGTTCTAGACTGTACCTGTCAGGGTCTAGGTGTTGGTACTGGTTCTGGGTAATGTGTTCTAGACTGTACCTGTCAGGGTCTAGGTGTTGGTACTGGTTCTAGGTAATGTGTTCTAGACTGTACCTGTCAGGGTCTAGGTGTTGGTACTGGTTCTAGGTAATGTGTTCTAGACTGTACCTGTCATGGTCTAAGTGTTAGTACTGGTTCTAGGTAATGTGTTCTAGACTGCACCTGTCAGGGTCTAGGTGTTGGTACTGGTTCTAGGTAATGTGTTCTAGACTGTACCTGTCAGGGTCTAGGTGTTGGTACTGGTTCTAGGTAATGTGTTCTAGACTGTACCTGTCAAATCAAATGTATTTTTTAGCCCTTCGTACATCAGCTGATATCTCAACGTGCTGTACAGAAAAACAGCCTTAAAACCCCAAACAGCAAGCAATGCAGGTGTAGAAGCACGGACCTGTCCTGGTCTAGGTGTTGGTACTGGTTCTGGGTAATGTGTTCTAGACTGTACCTGTCCAGGTCTAGGTGTTTGTACTGGTTCTGGGTAATGTGTTCTAGACTGTACCTTTCCTGGTCTAGGTGTTGGTACTAGTTCTAGGTAATGTGTTCTAGACTGTACCTGTCAGGGTCTAGGTGTTGGTACTGGTTCTAGGTAATGTGTTCTAGACTGTACCTGTCCAGGTCTAGCTGTTGGTACTGGTTCTAGGTAATGTGTTCTAGACTGTACCTGTCAGGGTCTAGTTGTTGGTACTGGTTCTGGGTAATGTGTTCTAGACTGTACCTGTCCAGGTCTAGGTGTTGGTACTGGTTCTGGGTAATGTGTTCTAGACTGTACCTGTCAGGGTCTAGGTGTTGGTACTGGTTCTAGGTAATGTGTTCTAGACTGTACCTGTCCAGGTCTAGGTGTTGGTACTGGTTATAGGTAATGTGTTCTAGACTGTACCTGTCCAGGTCTAGGTGTTGGTACTGGTTCTGGGTTGATCCAGTTCTCACAGGTCTTCTTCAGTTCCTTAAAGGGTCCGTCCATCACTTTACTGATGTCAGCCAGACTGTAGACACACACCGCTGACAACTCCTCATGCTCCCTACACACACACACACACACACACACACACACACACACACACACACACACACACACACACACACACACACACACACACACACACACACACACACACACACACACACACACACAGGAGGGAGAGAGAGAGAGGATTTGATTTATGTGATCATGTATAATGAAGGGAAGTTTCACATGTCCTTGTTGTTGTCTCTCCCTCTCTCCACTCTCTACCAGTGGGGGCTCCTCCTCAGAGGAAGGGGAGGACCATCCTCTTCAGTGAATTTCATACAAATGTAAATCGTGAAACATTCAAGAAGTTATCATTTTTAGATAAAACTACACTAAATATATGCGCGTTGTCAAATAATTGATTACAATACACTGTTTTGCAAAGAAGGTCTACAGTAGCCTCAGCAGCACTCTGTAGGGTAATACCATGATGTAGCCGGAGGACAGATCGCTTCCATCCTCCTCTCGGTACATTGACTTCAATTCAAAACCTAGGAGGCTCGTGGTTCTCACCCCATTCCATAGGCTTACATAGTAATTATGACAACTTCCGGAGGACGTCCTCCAACCTATCAGAGGTCTTGCAGCATGAACTGACATGTTGTCCACCCAATCAAAGGATCAGAGAATGAATCTAGTACTGAAAGCATAAACTACAGCTAGAGCTGCAGTGCATCAAATGTGGTGAGTAATTGACTCAAAGAGAGCAAAAGACAACAGTTTTGAACAAATTAATTTATACCAAATATTTTTTCACTTTCACTTACCTAGTGGCAAGTGTCGCTAGCTGGTTTAGCCTACTCAAACACCCGGATCAAACAGAGAGGGATGCTATGTTAGCTAGCTGTCTATGGCTATCCAACAGAGAGGGATGCTATGTTAGCTAGCTGTCTATGGCTATCCAACAGAGAGGGATGCTATGTTAGCTAGCTGTCTATGGCTATCCAACAGAGAGGTATGCTATGTTAGCTAGCTGTCTATGGCTATCCAACAGAGAGGGATGCTATGTTAGCTAGCTGTCTATGGCTATCCAACAGAGAGGGATGCTATGTTAGCTAGCTGTCTATGGCTATCCAACAGAGAGGGATGCTATGTTAGCTAGCTGTCTATGGCTATCCAACACTGGAACTCTTCTGAGTCAAGGTACGTTTTTGGTTGTATGAATTTATTGCCACTGGGGCATGCAGGTGTAACTGCTTAACTGCTAAACTGCTTGCTGTACTGCGTGATTGTAGCGGGTTAACCAAACGTGTTAGTTCTAGTAGCTGTGTTGATTATGACGTTAGCTAATATGGTGACCACATTACCACCACACCGGCAGTCATGAGTCATAGAGGCCAGCATCCCGGAGTCGCCTCTTCACTGCTGATGTTGAGACTGGTGCTTTGCCGGTACTATTTAATGAAGCTGCTAGTTGAGGATTTGTGAGGCGTCTGTTTCTCAAATTAGACACTCTAATGTACTTGTCCTCTTGCTTAGTTGTGCACCGGGGCCTCCCACTCCTCTTTCTATTCTGGTTAGAGCCCGTTTGAGCTGTTCTGTGAAGGGAGTATACACAGCGTTGTAAAAGATCTTAAATTTCTTGGAAATTTCTCACATGTAATAGCCTTCATTTCTCAGAACCAGAATAGACTGACAAGTTTCAAAAGAAAGGTGTTTGTTTCTGGCCATTTTGAGCCTGTAATAGAACCCACAAATGCTGATTCTCCAGATACTCAACTAGTCTAACGAAGGCCAGTTTTATTGCTTCTTTAATCAGAACAACAGTTTTCAGCTGTGCTAACATAATTGCAAAAGTGTTTTCTAATGATCAATTAGCCTTTTAAAATGATACACTTGGATTAGCTAACACAACGTGCCATTAGAACACAGGAGTGATGGTTGCTGATAATGGGCCTCTGTACACCTATGTAGATATTCCATTAAAAAATCTGCCGTTTCGAGCTACAATAGTCATTTACAACATTAACAATGTCTACACTGTATTTCTGATCAATTTGATGTTATTTTAATGGACAAAAAATGTGCTTTTCTTTGAAAAACAAGGACATTTCTAAGTGACCTCAAACTTTTGAACAGTAGTGTATATATACTGTATATATAATTTTGTTGTTGTATTTTACCCTCTTTTTTAAGCAACTCCCAAACTGGCTCGGGAGGTGAAGGTCGAGTCATGTGTCCTCCGAAACATGACCTGGCAAACCACGCTCCTTAACACCTGCCCACTTAACCCAGAAGCTGCACTAATGTGTCGGAGGAAACACCGTTCCACTGACAACGAGATCAGCCTGCAGGGGCCCGGCCCGCCACAAGGGGTCGCTAGATGGCGATGAGCCATGTAAACCCCCCGGCCAAACCCTCCCTTAACCCGGATGACACTGGGCCATTTGTTTGCCGCCCTATGGACTCCCGAACACGGCCGGTTGTGATCCAGCCTGGGATCAAACCCAGGTCTGTAGTGACGCCTCTAGCAGTGCCTTAGACCGCTGCACCACTCGGGAGGCCCACGCTCAAATATTTTCTACCCCGGAGTCTGGAAGAGATCCTTTAGACCTCAGCGATGTGGTTGGGTCATTGATTGTACTGGGCGGCATACAGTTAGCTTACAATTATAGTGAATTTGGATATGATTTTAAATAACCTAGTAATAGGGATTCATTAATTAGGTTACACATTACCTTTATCTACACAATATCTCAGCACCCTGTTTGTTTTCATCTCCTCTATTCCTCCTTTATTCCTTTCTCCAGGGCTGTCAACAGTTTATTTAAATATGTTTCGTTGCGAAAACATGTTACTATCGATGTTCACGAACAGATTTCACTTGGTTTCCTAAATTAAGCGCTGGGTAGCTGCAGGAACAGGTTTGGAGAGCCCGATGGCATACAGAGGTTTTGGCAGAATGTCACCTGTCGTGCAGTGAGACCAACAGTGGTTAATGTGTGGAGTGAAATTAGTGTTGTTATATTTATTTCTCAGCCTCTCATATTCAGCACAGCTCTGCTATAAAACCCAAGTAGCGTACCAGGCATCAGCAGGAAAACGGACCAGCAGGAAAGCACACGGCCTCCATTTGCTATTCGAGTGCCTAAGGATGTCTTTTCCCCCTGTTCCTGACCATGTGATAACGGCCCATTCTAAATCTAAACTAATTTGCCATGTTAGTAAAGACGCGATTAAATTGAGAAGAGTCTGATGGGTGAAAATAGGATCACTTGACGAGAGAACAGCTGTGCAGCCGGAGGGACAGAACACAAGCTTTCTTTTGCGACTTTCTCAAATCATCAGTAGTCCTATAGTCCAACCATGCAGCCCATATATGCTTTGATTTCTAAGGTTTGTATCATTCACAACTAAAGTTGTCAAGTAACTAAATCTAGTGTATAGGACATTTTTCAAATGAACACTTTTAAGCTCAACATAGCCACTTGCTCCTGAATTGGAAAAAAATCATTTATATTTTATTCAGATGAGTTCAATTATATTCTTCTTACTATAAAATCATATAATATTAAATAATGGCACGGGACTTCTAAGCATATCTTGTCAGCTAAATGAACAAGCCTACAGCCTGTGGCAGGGAGCACAGCCAGATAACATGCAGTAGGACAACTCACATTCTGTTCTTCCGAAATACATGCATTGTATGCATGGAGACCAGGAGATGCTAACACTATGTGTTAATTAATTAACGGTTAATTACCGTGAGCCCGGCAGTCTTTTGCATGACAATAACCGTCTGACAAAATGTCATGACCGCCACAGGTCTAATGGTGACGAGACAATGTAGGCTGTGTGTAGCGGTTAGCGGTTAGCGGTTGTGATATGAAGGTTTGGCTTGGAAAGTTTTTTTTCCGCCTGGTCACAGACATCTGATGTGTCTCCATCCATCCTCCCCTCCCTCTATCCCTGCATCCATCCATCCCTCCTCCCCTCCATCCATCCCTCCATCCATCCCTCCTCCCCTCCATCCATCCCTCCATCCATCCCTCCTCCCCTCCATCCATCCCTCCTCCCCTCCATCCATCCCTCCTCCCCTCCATCCATCCCTCCATCCATCCCTCCATCCCTCCATCCATCTCTCCTCCCCTCCATCCATCCCTCCTCCCCTCCATCCATCCCTCCTCCCCTCCATCCATCCCTCCTCCCCTCCATCCATCCCTCCATCCCTCCATCCATCCCTCCTCCCCTCCATCCATCCCTCCATCCATCCCTCCTCCCCTCCATCCATCCCTCCTCCCCTACATCCATCCCTCCATCCATCCCTCCTCCCCTCCATCCATCCCTCCTCCCCTCCATCCATCCGCCATCCATCCCTCCATCCATCCCTCCTCCCCTCCATCCATCCCTCCATCCATCCCTCCTCCCCTCCATCCATCCCTCCTCCCCTCCATCCATCCCTCCTCCCCTCCATCCATCCCTCCATCCATCCCTCCATCCATCCCTCCATCCCTCCATTCTTACCACTGAGATGTGAAGAGACCATAGAAGTGTGTAGAGCTAGGGTCTCCAGATGTGTGTTGTTTTGTGTAGACATCAGTCAGTATGTTGTAACGCTGTCCGCTGGCTCTGTCCTCACACACCAACTGAGCCTTGAGGAAGGTGGTCCAACGCCTCTGTAACGTCTTCATACCGCCTACATCAGACTAAAGATAGATAGAGGGGGGGAGGGGAGGAGAGAGAGAGAGAAGGAGAGAAAGAGGGGGGTTGGAGAGAGAGAGAGGGGGAGAGAAAGAGGGGGTGGAGAGAGAGAGAGGGGGAGAGAAAGAGGGGGGGTGGAGAGAGAGACGGGGGGAGAGAAAGAGGGGTTGGAGAGAGAGGGGGAGAGAGGAGGGGTGATGGGAGAGGGGGAGAAATAGAGAGGTTGGTGGAGAGAGGGGGTGGTGGGAGAGGGGGAGAAAGAGAGAGGTTGGTGGAGAGGGGGGGTGGTGGGAGAGGGGGAGATAGAGAGAGGTTGGTGGAGAGAGCAGTGGTGGGAGAGGGGGAGAAAGAGAGAGGTTGGTGGAGAGAGAGGTTGGTGGAGAGAAGGGGTGGTGGAGAGAGGGGGTGGTGGGAGAGGGGGAGAAAGAGAGAAGTTGGTGGAGAGAGGGGGTGGTGGGAGAGGGGGGGGTGTATAAAGATACAGTGAAAAGAGAATAAAGAAGGAGGAAAGAAAAAGAGAGAGAATTGATGGATGGTCTCACCCAAAACATAAAGAGGTGGCTAGGATGGTCTCACCCAAAATATAAAGAGGTGGCTAGGATGGTCTCACCCAAAATATAAAGAGGTGGCTAGGATGGTCTCACCCAAAATATAAAGAGGTGGCTAGGATGGTCTCACCCAAAATATAAAGAGGTGGCTAGGATGGTCTCACCCAAAACATAAAGAGGTGGCTAGGATGGTCTCACCCAAAATATAAAGAGGTGGCTAGGATGGTCTCACCCAAAATATAAAGAGGTGGCTAGGATGGTCTCACCCAAAATATAAAGAGGTGGCTAGGATGGTCTCACCCAAAATATAAAGAGGTGGCTAGGATGGTCTCACCCAAAACATAAAGAGGTGGCTAGGATGGTCTCACCCAAAATATAAAGAGGTGGCTAGGATGGTCTCACCCAAAATATAAAGAGGTGGCTAGGATGGTCTCACCCAAAATATAAAGAGGTGGCTAGGATGGTCTCACCCAAAATATAAAGAGGTGGCTAGGATGGTCTCACCCAAAATATAAAGAGGTGGCTAGGATGGTCTCACCCAAAATATAAAGAGGTGGCTAGGATGGTCTCACCCAAAATATAAAGAGGTGGCTAGGATGGTCTCACCCAAAATATAAAGAGGTGGCTAGGATGGTCTCACCCAAAATATAAAGAGGTGGCTAGGATGGTCTCACCCAAAATATAAAGAGGTGGCTAGGATGGTCTCACCCAAAACATAAAGAGGTGGCTAGGATGGTCTCACCCAAAATATAAAGAGGTGGCTAGGATGGTCTCACCCAAAATATAAAGAGGTGGCTAGGATGGTCTCACCCAAAATATAAAGAGGTGGCTAGGATGGTCTCACCCAAAATATAAAGAGGTGGCTAGGATGGTCTCACCCAAAATATAAAGAGGTGGCTAGGATGGTCTCACCCAAAATATAAAGAGGTGGCTAGGATGGTCTCACCCAAAATATAAAGAGGTGGCTAGGATGGTCTCACCCAAAACATAAAGAGGTGGCTAGGATGGTCTCACCCAAAACATAAAGAGGTAGCTAGGATGGTCTCACCCAAAATATAAAGAGGTGGCTAGGATGGTCTCACCCAAAATATAAAGAGGTGGCTAGGATGGTCTCACCCAAAATATAAAGAGGTGGCTAGGATGGTCTCACCCAAAATATAAAGAGGTGGCTAGGATGGTCTCACCCAAAATATAAAGAGGTGGCTAGGATGGTCTCACCCAAAATATAAAGAGGTGGCTAGGATGGTCTCACCCAAAATATAAAGAGGTGGCTAGGATGGTCTCACCCAAAATATAAAGAGGTGGCTAGGATGGTCTCTCCCAAAATATAAAGAGGTGGCTAGGATGGTCTCACCCAAAATATAAAGAGGTGGCTAGGATGGTCTCACCCAAAACATAAAGAGGTGGCTAGGATGGTCCCACCCAAAACATAAAGAGGTGGCTCGGATGGTCTCACCCAAAATATAAAGAGGTGGCTAGGATGGTGTCTCCCAAAATATAAAGAGGTGGCTAGGATGGTCTCACCCAAAATATAAAGAGGTGGCTAGGATGGTCTCACCCAAAATATAAAGAGGTGGCTAGGATGGTCTCACCCAAAATATAAAGAGGTGGCTAGGATGGTCTCACCCAAAACATAAAGAGGTGGCTCGGATGGTCTCACCCAAAACTATGTGAGGAGTGGGAATCCTATGTATTTGCTAGGATCAAGCAACGACAAAGAGACAAACAAATAGACAGACCTCCACCACCACCACCTCCTCTGCCCCATAGACATACCTTGCAGACACGTGCGACCCTGGGAACTTTGACCTTAGTGTAGAGGTCGTACTCCTTGGCGACCTCAGTAAAGAAGAAGTAGATCTTGTTGTCTTCACCCTGTGGGTTGTTGTCTTCATCCTGTTGTATGAACACCGACGACACAAACTCTGGGTCTGCAGAGAGAGAGACACACATACACACCTATAAACAGCGTGGGTTTAGTAGTGTGGGAAGCACAGCGTGTGTGTGTGTGTGCGTGTGTGTGTGTGTGCGTGTGTGTGTGTGTGCGTGCGTGCGTGTGTGTGTGTGCGTGTGTCTGTGCGTGTGCGTGTGTGTGTGCGCGTGTGTGTGTGTGTGTGTGTGTGTGTGTGTGCGCGTGCGTGCGTGTGTGTGTGTGTGTGTGTGTGTTCTCTAACCACTGAGCCAGTTGATGGATCTCTCGGTGCGGATACGTTCCTGCTCCTGTCCGGTTGCCCGGGAGATATCGAACAACGTTCCCAGGAAGTTACTCGTGGCGGCCGTGTACAAGATACCTCCTAGAGAGAAAGAGAAAGAGAGAAAGAGATAGACCGGGGGGGGTAGCCATAGCTGAGTGAGTATTAGAGTATGTATTAGGGTGTGTATTTGAGTGTGTTGGACTGCTGTTAAAGTGTGTATTCGAGTGTGTACTCTGGTGTGTATTAGTGTTTGCCAAGTTAGTAAGTTAGCCTTGTCCGAGTCAGAACGGCCTAGAGAGAGCAACCCCAAGACAGGACACTAGTCTGTCTCCTATTTCTGCAATGAGACAGCTTGATGTACCAGTACAACCCCTGGACAGGACACTAGTCTGTCTCCTATTTCTGCAATGAGACAGCTTGATGTACCAGTACAACCCCTGGACAGGACACTAGTCTGTCTCCTATTTCTGCAATGAGACAGCTTGATGTGCCAGTACAACCCCTGGACAGGACACTAGTCTGTCTCCTATTTCTGCAATGAGACAGCTTGATGTACCAGTACAACCCCTGGACAGGACACTAGTCTGTCTCCTATTTCTGCAATGAGACAGCTTGATGTGCCAGTACAACCCCTGGACAGGACACTAGTCTGTCTCCTATTTCTGCAATGAGACAGCTTGATGTACCAGTACAACCCCTGGACAGGACACTAGTCTGTCTCCTATTTCTGCAATGAGACAGCTTGATGTGCCAGTACAACCCCTGGACAGGACACTCACCACAGGGCAGACACTCTCACCCCAAAGCCACTGTGGTAGTTACTTACCGAGTGTAAAAACAATGCATATATTACCTGTCTGTGTGCGTGTGCAGTGTGTTTGTACAGTGTGTGTGTGTGCAGTGTGTTTGTACAGTGTGTGTTTGTACAGTGTGTTTGTACAGTGTGTCTGTACAGTGTGTGTGTTCAGTGTGTTTGCAGAGTGTGTGTGTACAGTGTGTGTGTTCAGTGTGTTTGTAGAGTGGGTGTGTACAGTGTGTGTTTGTACAGTGTGTGTTTGTCCAGTGTGTGTGTGTACAGTGTGTTTGTACAGTGTGCGGGTGTACAGTGTGTTTGTACAGTGTGTGGGTGTACAGTGTGTGTGTACAGTGTGTGTGTACAGTGTGTGTTTGTACAGTGTGTGTGTGCAGTGTGTTTGTACGGTGTATGTGTACAGTATGTGTGTAGTGTGTTTGTGTGTGTACAGTGTGTGTGTACAATGTGTTTGTGTGTGTACAGTGTGTGTGTACATTGTGTTTGTACAGTGTGTGTAGTGTGTTTGTACAGTGTGTGTTTGTGTGTGTACAGTGTGTGTGTAGTGTGTGTGTGTGTACATTGTGTTTGTACAGCGTGTGTGTAGTGTGTGTGTGTGTGTGTGTGTGTGTGTGTGTGTGTGTGTGTACAGCGTGTGTACAGTGTGTGTGTGTGTGTACAGTGTGTGTGTATAGTGTGTATGTATAGTGTGTGTACAGTGTGTTTGCACAATGTGTGTGTACAGTGTGTGTGTGTGTGTGTGTGTGTACAGTGTGTGTGTACAGTGTGTGTGTACTGTGTGTTTGTACAGTGTGTGTGTGTGTGTGTGTGTGTGTACAGTGTGTGTACAGTGTGTGCGTACAGTGTGTGTGTACTGTGTGTGTGTGTACAGTGTGTGTGTACTGTGTGTGTGTACAGTGTGTTTGTACAGTGTGTGTGTGTGTGTGTGTACAGTGTGTGTGCACAGTGTGTGTGTACAGTGTGTGTGTACAGTGTGTTTGTACAGTGTGTTTGTAGAGTGTGTGTGTGTGTGTGTGTGTGTGTGTGTGTGTGTGTGTGTGTGTGTGTGTGTGTGTGTGTGTACAGTGTGTACAGTGTGTACAGTGTGTGTGTGTGTGTGTGTGTACAGTGTGTTTTTACAGTGTGTGTGTGTACAGTGTGTGTGTACAGTGTGTGTGTACAGTGTGTTTGTACAGTGTGTGTGTACAGTGTGTGTGTACAGTGTGTGTGTGTACAGTGTGTTTGTACAGTGTGTGTGTACAATGTGTGTGTACAGTGTGTTTGTACAGTGTGTGTGTACAGTGTGTGTGTGTACAGTGTGTGTGTACAGTGTGTGTGTATACAGTGTGTGTGTACAGTGTGTGTGTGTGTACAGTGTGTGTGTACAGTGTGTGTGTACAGCGTGTGTGTACAGTGTGTGTATACAGTGTGTGTGTACAGCGTGTCTTCTAATACCTGCCATAACAGCTGTATAGTGCTGGCTGGGCTCAAAGGGGCATTTCCCTTTCCCAGTCTCCATCCTCACCCCTCCATTCTCCCCCCGCTCCAAAGAGAAGGAAGACATGTTCTGAAAGAGAGAGGGATGAGGATAAATTATTGAATAGATGTGTGTTTGGGGGAGAGGGGGGGGGGGCGTATTTACACGTGTGTGTGTGTGTGTTTTTGTGTGTTTGTGTGTGTCACTTTGGTGTGTGAACAAGTGTGTGTAAACATGTTAGAAGGGTTCAATTGCGGGCTCATTGCACAGTCACACGCTCACCAGGAAGGCACACTGGGGGTCAAAAGCATAGGTTCCACAGACGTATATCCACCCGTTTCCAAGAAACTCCAACAGACGGAGGTAGTTATTACAGTCGCCCTGTAGGGGGCGACATAGCGCATTATAGAATTATACACGTTATAAATATATTATATTATTATTATTATACACCATATAGGGGGCGACATAACACATTATATAATTATTACATTTTGTTATATGAATTACATTATAAAAATATTATATTATTATTATTTAAAATACTGTCTCTCTGTGGTTATTGGATGCAGTTGTTACAGACAGGGGGAGACAGAGCAGTGAAATTACCCTGTAGTTCAAACAACAACAAAGCCAAGAACACAGTGCAACAGGTGTGTTAGTGCACACACACACACATACAGGCGTAGGCGTTCACACACAAACACACACGCAGAGAGGCACACACACACACCTCTGTCTTTCCCTTGGCCACACAGGACTTCCTCTTCTCCTCGGGAACATCCCACACAATCTAGAGAGAGGAGAGAGGAGAGAGGAGAGAGAGAGAGAGAGAGAGAGAGAGAGAGAGAGAGAGAGAGAGAGAGAGAGAGAGAGAGAGAGAGAGAGAGAGAGAGAGAGAGAGAGAGAGACAGAGACAGAGACAGAGACAGAGACAGAGACAGAGAAAGAGAAAGAGAAAGAGAGACAGAGAGAGAGAGACAGAGAGAGAGAGAGAGAGAGAGAGAGAGACAGAGACAGAGACAGAGACAGAGAGAGAGAGAGACAGAGACAGAGACAGAGACAGAGACAGAGACAGAGAGAGAGAGAGAGACAGAGACAGAGAGATGGACAGATGAAAAGACAGATATATGTAAGTGCATCATCTTTCCATCCTCTCATTAAAAACACTATGTGAAACATGAATATGCAGGAGCTTATTTGGCAAATTAGACTGAATATGCAAATATACCTCAATTAATTCAGTCAAATATACAAACTATCAGGGACAAGGTCAACTTAATTAAATAAGATGACACTCAGATATCAAACTCAGTGATTGATCATATTGCTATACAATAATAGGAAAATATAAATATAATATATAATGATATATAGAATACAATCCAGACACACACAACCACCCCCCTCCACCACCAAAACCATCCCATCAACACACACAACCATCCCCCCCACCACCAAAAGCTGCCAACCAACACACCCTCTCCCTCCCTCCCCATCTCCCTCCCTCCCTCCCTCCCTACCTCCCGCCCTACCTCCCTCCCTCACCGTGCGTGGTGGCTGTGTCAGGTTGTTGGTGTCCACGGCCAGTATGGCATCTCTCGCACCCAGGAAGAGAATGCCAGACGAACGGTCCAATAGGAATGTGCTAAAGTTGGCCACGCCCCTGAACTGTTGCGGCCCCAACATGGCATCCAGATCTGCCAGAGAGAGGAGGACAGGATAGAGGATGGTGTTAGTCCATGAACAGAGGGGTAAATTGGAACCATCTGGGTTGTCCATGTCTCATAGTGATTGAAGGTCTATGTCCCTAGAGATGTAACATGTGTGATAGCAGTGCAGCAATGGCAGCTTCATCTCTGCTTCCAAATGTATTTCATCCTTCCAACCCATTCATTTTTCCCATAGGATTTTGGCCTATGAAAAACAAGTTAGACAGTGGGCCTGTTAGAGGAGTGTCTGATGTGGAACTAATGGGTCTGATGTTTAAAAAAAATATATATTTCACCTTTATTTAACCAGGTAGGCTAGTTGAGAACAAGTTCTCATTTACAACTGCGACCTGGCCAAGATAAAGCATAGCAGTGTGAACAGACAACACAGAGTTACACATGGAGTAAACAATTAACAAGTCAATAACACAATTAACAAGTCAATAACACAGTAGAAAAAAAAGAGAGTCTATATACATTGTGTGCAAAAGGCATGAGGAGGTAGGCGAATAATTACAATTTTGCAGATTAACACTAACTAATGGGCCTGATGTGGAACTAATGGGCCTGATGTGGAACTAATGGGTCTGATGTGGAACTAATGGGCCTGATGTGGCACTAATGGGCCTGATGTGGAACTAATGGGCCTGATGTGGAACTAATGGGCCTGATGTGGAACTAATGGGTCTGATGTGGAACTAATGGGCCTGATGTGGCACTAATGGGCCTGATGTGGAACTAATGGGCCTGATGTGGAACTAGTGGGCCTGATGTGGAACTAATGGGTCTGATGTGGAACTAATGGGCCTGATGTGGAACTAATGGGCCTGATGTGGAACTAATGGGCCTGATGTGGAACTAATGGGCCTGATGTGGAACTAATGGGCCTGATGTGGAACTAATGGGCCTGATGTGGAACTAATGGGCCTGATGTGGCACTAATGGGGCTGATGTGGAACTAATGGGCCTGATGTGGAACTAATGGGCCTGATGTGGAACTAATGGGTCTGATGTGGAATTAATGGGTCTGATGTGGAACTAATGGGTCTGATGTGGAACTAATGGGCCTGATGTGGAACTAATGGGTCTGATGTGGAATTAATGGGTCTGATGTGGAATTAATGGGCCTGATGTGGAACTAATGGGCCTGATGTGGAACTAATGGGCCTGATGTGGAACTAATGGGCCTGATGTGGAACTAATGGGTCTGATGTGGAACTAATGGGCCTGATGTGGAACTAATGGGCCTGATGTGGAACTAATGGGCCTGATGTGGAACTAATGGGGCTTACACAATCACAACAACAGAAAAATAGTGCCTTCTGGTGTCAAAACACACACACTCACACATACACACACACACACACACACACTCACATATACACACACACACTCACGCACACACACACACACTCACACATACACACACACACTCACACATACATACACACACACACATACTGATGTTGCTGCACATGCTTTCCCAGCGGGAGGTAAAGTCTATAAAAAGGAGATTGTGTAGCTTGTTGTTTTGACAGATATAACACTGTTATAATTCCTGGCTAACACATCCCCAAGCCCCTCTGTACATTCATCTATTACGATAATAACCCCTAAAATGAGAACAGAGTTCATCACTTAAGTGTCATTATCACCCTGTCACACACACACACACACACACACACTCACACACACACACACACACACACACACACACACACACACACACACACACACACACACACAGTCTCACACACACACCCTGTCTCACACACACACCCTGTCACACACACACACACCCTGTCTCTCACACACACACACACACACACACACACACACACACACACACACACACACACACACACACACACACACATATACAGAGAGAGAGACAGACAGACAGAGCTAGAGAGAGATACAGACAGACAGACAGACAGACAGACAGAGAGATACAGACAGACAGACAGAGATAGAGAGATAGAGACAGACAGACAGAGAGCTAGAGAGAGATAGAGAGTTACAGACAGACAGAGATAGAGAGATAGAGACAGACAGACAGATTAACCCTTTAACTGGCACACCAAGAAATACATATACAAATGTGTATTGAGCCTCTTGGTCTTAAACATATCTACTGAAACAAAAGTA
>NC_092155.1:10066593-10081593 GCF_045791955.1 Oncorhynchus clarkii lewisi | reverse complement strand
TCTCATCTCTCTTGTTCTCCTCTACTCTCCTACCTCCTCTCCTCCCTTCCTCTATTTTCTCCATTGTATTAGTTTGATTGACAGGTTGAGGACTACATCATTTATTTACCTCACATTCCCTGGTTACTTCCTGTGCAGCATCCCAAATGGCATCCTATTCCCTATTAAGTGGGCCTGATCAAATGTAGCGCACTATATAGTGAATAGGGTGCCATTTGGGGTGCACATCCTGGTTTAGCCCAATCCCAGAATGCCATACAGGGTCCCTGCAGCACCAATCAGAACACAGTTTATTAAACCCCCAGGACACATACACATGTATGCACACACTCCCGCTATTTTAATTCCCTGCCAGTGTCCCATTCATGTTTAATGCATTATGAATCAATGATTCATAGAGAGAGAAGAGACAGAGAGAGAGAGAGAGAGAGAGAGAGAGAGAGAGACAGATAGAGAGAGAGAGAGAGAGAGAGAGAGAGAGAGAGAGAGAGAGAGAGAGAGAGAGAGAGAGAGAGAGAGAGAGAGGGACAGGGACAGAGAGAAAGGAGTGAGATGAGGATATTTTGGGCTGCTTACCCATTAATACAGTATAGTCTCATTCATACAGTATAGTCTTAACTCTATTCATTAATACAGTATAGTCTCATTAATACAGTATAGTCTCATTAATACAGTATAGTCTTAACTCTATTCATTCATACAGTATAGTCTCATTAATACAGTATAGTCTTAACTCTATTCATTAATACAGTATAGTCTTAACTCTATTCATTCATACAGTATAGTCTTAACGCTATTCATTCATACAGTATAGTCTTAACTCTATTCATTCATACAGTATAGTCTCATTAATACAGTATAGTCTTAACTCTATTCATTCATACAGTATAGTCTTAACTCTATTCATTCATACAGTATAGTCTTAACTCTATTCATTCATACAGTATAGTCTCATTAATACAGTATAGTCTCATTAATACAGTATAGTCTTAACTCTATTCATTCATACAGTATAGTCTCATTAATACAGTATAGTCTTAACTCTATTCATTCATACAGTATAGTCTTAACGCTATTCATTCATACAGTATAGTCTTAACTCTATTCATTCATACAGTATAGTCTCATTAATACAGTATAGTCTTAACTCTATTCATTCATACAGTATAGTCTTAACTCTATTCATTCATACAGTATAGTCTCATTAATACAGTATAGTCTCATTAATACAGTATAGTCTTAACTCTATTCATTCATACAGTATAGTCTCATTAATACAGTATAGTCTTAACTCTATTCATTAATACAGTATAGTCTTAACTCTATTCATTAATACAGTATAGTCTTAACTCTATTCATTCATACAGTATAGTCTTAACTCTATTCATTCATACAGTATAGTCTTAACTCTATTCATTCATACAGTATAGTCTTAACTCTATTCATTAATACAGTATAGTCTTAACTCTATTCATAAAAACAGTATAGTCTTAACGCTATTCATTCATACAGTATAGTCTTAACTCTATTCATTAATACAGTATAGTCTTAACTCTATTCATTCATACAGTATAGTCTTAACTCTATTCATTCATACAGTATAGTCTCATTAATACAGTATAGTCTCATTAATACAGTATAGTCTCATTAATACAGTATAGTCTTAACTCTATTCATTCATACAGTATAGTCTTAACTCTATTCATTCATACAGTATAGTCTTAACTCTATTCATTAATACAGTATAGTCTTAACTCTATTCATTCATACAGTATAGTCTCATTAATACAGTATAGTCTCATTAATACAGTATAGTCTCATTAATACAGTATAGTCTTAACTCTATTCATTAATACAGTATAGTCTTAACTCTATTCATTCATACAGTATAGTCTCATTAATACAGTATAGTCTTAACTCTATTCATTAAAACAGTATAGTCTTAACGCTATTCATTCATACAGTATAGTCTTAACTCTATTCATTCATACAGTATAGTCTCATTAATACAGTATAGTCTTAACTCTATTCATTAATACAGTATAGTCTTAACGCTATTCATTCATACAGTATAGTCTTAACTCTATTCATTCATACAGTATAGTCTTAACTCTATTCATTAATAACTCTATTCATTCATACAGTATAGTCTTAACTCTATTCATTCATACAGTATAGTCTTAACTCTATTCATTCATACAGTATAGTCTCATTAATACAGTATAGTCTCATCAATACAGTATAGTCTTAACTCTATTCATTCATACAGTATAGTCTCATTAATACAGTATAGTCTCATTAATACAGTATAGTCTTAACTCTGTTCATTAATACAGTATAGTCTCATTATTACAGTATAGTCTCATTAATACAGTATAGTCTCATTAATACAGTATAGTCTTAACTCTATTCATTAATACAGTATAGTCTCATTAATACAGTATAGTCTTAACTCTATTCATTAATACAGTATAGTCTCATTAATACAGTATAGTCTTAACTCTATTCATTAATACAGTATAGTCTCATTAATACAGTATAGTCTCATTAATACAGTATAGTCTCATTCATACAGTATAGTCTCATTAATACAGTATAGTCTTAACTCTATTCATTAATACAGTATAGTCTCATTAATACAGTATAGTCTCATTAATACAGTATAGTCTTAACTCTATTCATTCATACAGTATAGTCTCATTAATACAGTATAGTCTTAACTCTATTCATTAATACAGTATAGTCTTAACTCTATTCATTCATACAGTATAGTCTTAACGCTATTCATTCATACAGTATAGTCTTAACTCTATTCATTCATACAGTATAGTCTCATTAATACAGTATAGTCTTAACTCTATTCATTCATACAGTATAGTCTTAACTCTATTCATTCATACAGTATAGTCTTAACTCTATTCATTCATACAGTATAGTCTCATTAATACAGTATAGTCTCATTAATACAGTATAGTCTTAACTCTATTCATTCATACAGTATAGTCTCATTAATACAGTATAGTCTTAACTCTATTCATTCATACAGTATAGTCTTAACGCTATTCATTCATACAGTATAGTCTTAACTCTATTCATTCATACAGTATAGTCTCATTAATACAGTATAGTCTTAACTCTATTCATTCATACAGTATAGTCTTAACTCTATTCATTCATACAGTATAGTCTCATTAATACAGTATAGTCTCATTAATACAGTATAGTCTTAACTCTATTCATTCATACAGTATAGTCTCATTAATACAGTATAGTCTTAACTCTATTCATTAATACAGTATAGTCTTAACTCTATTCATTAATACAGTATAGTCTTAACTCTATTCATTCATACAGTATAGTCTTAACTCTATTCATTCATACAGTATAGTCTTAACTCTATTCATTCATACAGTATAGTCTTAACTCTATTCATTAATACAGTATAGTCTTAACTCTATTCATAAAAACAGTATAGTCTTAACGCTATTCATTCATACAGTATAGTCTTAACTCTATTCATTAATACAGTATAGTCTTAACTCTATTCATTCATACAGTATAGTCTTAACTCTATTCATTCATACAGTATAGTCTCATTAATACAGTATAGTCTCATTAATACAGTATAGTCTCATTAATACAGTATAGTCTTAACTCTATTCATTCATACAGTATAGTCTTAACTCTATTCATTCATACAGTATAGTCTTAACTCTATTCATTAATACAGTATAGTCTTAACTCTATTCATTCATACAGTATAGTCTCATTAATACAGTATAGTCTCATTAATACAGTATAGTCTCATTAATACAGTATAGTCTTAACTCTATTCATTAATACAGTATAGTCTTAACTCTATTCATTCATACAGTATAGTCTCATTAATACAGTATAGTCTTAACTCTATTCATTAAAACAGTATAGTCTTAACGCTATTCATTCATACAGTATAGTCTTAACTCTATTCATTCATACAGTATAGTCTCATTAATACAGTATAGTCTTAACTCTATTCATTAATACAGTATAGTCTTAACGCTATTCATTCATACAGTATAGTCTTAACTCTATTCATTCATACAGTATAGTCTTAACTCTATTCATTAATAACTCTATTCATTCATACAGTATAGTCTTAACTCTATTCATTCATACAGTATAGTCTTAACTCTATTCATTAATACAGTATAGTCTTAACTCTATTCATAAAAACAGTATAGTCTTAACGCTATTCATTCATACAGTATAGTCTTAACTCTATTCATTAATACAGTATAGTCTTAACTCTATTCATTCATACAGTATAGTCTTAACTCTATTCATTCATACAGTATAGTCTCATTAATACAGTATAGTCTCATTAATACAGTATAGTCTCATTAATACAGTATAGTCTTAACTCTATTCATTCATACAGTATAGTCTTAACTCTATTCATTCATACAGTATAGTCTTAACTCTATTCATTAATACAGTATAGTCTTAACTCTATTCATTCATACAGTATAGTCTCATTAATACAGTATAGTCTCATTAATACAGTATAGTCTCATTAATACAGTATAGTCTTAACTCTATTCATTAATACAGTATAGTCTTAACTCTATTCATTCATACAGTATAGTCTCATTAATACAGTATAGTCTTAACTCTATTCATTAAAACAGTATAGTCTTAACGCTATTCATTCATACAGTATAGTCTTAACTCTATTCATTCATACAGTATAGTCTCATTAATACAGTATAGTCTTAACTCTATTCATTAATACAGTATAGTCTTAACGCTATTCATTCATACAGTATAGTCTTAACTCTATTCATTCATACAGTATAGTCTTAACTCTATTCATTAATAACTCTATTCATTCATACAGTATAGTCTTAACTCTATTCATTCATACAGTATAGTCTTAACTCTATTCATTCATACAGTATAGTCTCATTAATACAGTATAGTCTCATCAATACAGTATAGTCTTAACTCTATTCATTCATACAGTATAGTCTCATTAATACAGTATAGTCTCATTAATACAGTATAGTCTTAACTCTGTTCATTAATACAGTATAGTCTCATTATTACAGTATAGTCTCATTAATACAGTATAGTCTCATTAATACAGTATAGTCTTAACTCTATTCATTAATACAGTATAGTCTCATTAATACAGTATAGTCTTAACTCTATTCATTAATACAGTATAGTCTCATTAATACAGTATAGTCTTAACTCTATTCATTAATACAGTATAGTCTCATTAATACAGTATAGTCTCATTAATACAGTATAGTCTCATTCATACAGTATAGTCTCATTAATACAGTATAGTCTTAACTCTATTCATTCATACAGTATAGTCTCATTAATACAGTATAGTCTCATTAATACAGTATAGTCTCATTCATACAGTATAGTCTCATTAATACAGTATAGTCTTAACTCTATTCATTCATACAGTATAGTCTCATTAATACAGTATAGTCTTAACTCTATTCATTCATACAGTATAGTCTTAACTCTATTCATTCATACAGTATAGTCTCATTAAAACCTCTTACTTCTACCCCCTCCTTTTTCGAACATTCTGTTAAAAATCGCGCAACTTTTCAGCGTCCTGCTACTCATGCCAGGAATATAGTATATGCATATGATTAGTATGTGTGGATAGAAAACACTCTGAAGTTTATAAAACTGGTTAAATCACGGCTGTGACTATAACAGATCGTGTGTTTCATTGAAAAACGCAAGAAAAACTGCTCTCTGAAAGCTAAAAATAATTTCCATAAGTCACTTCCACGAGTTGTTAAAAGAGAACAGAATTTAATATCGACCTGCCTGCAATTCATACAAATTCCACACGATGTCGCCATTGTCGTCATTTTCAATTGAATTAATTGTTGGAAAATCCATCTATCTGGCATCCATTTTCCCAGTCTTCACCCGGATGTTGTTAATGAAGACATTAGCAGCCATTGATTTGCAAGCGAAGACCTATTGAATATACATCGCCCTGTAATCATTTTGATAGATTATAAACGTTTACTAATACCTAAAGTTGGATTACAAAAGGATTTCGAAGTGTTTTGTGAAAGTTTATCGTCGACTTTTTTAATTTTAAAAAATGACGCAGCGTTTAAAAACGATGTTTTTTTCTGAATGACACAGCTTCCATACAAAGCTATTTTGGGTATATATGGACCGATTTAAACGAAAAAAAGACCCAATAGTGATGTTTATGGGGCATATAGGAGTGCCAAGAAAGAAGCTAGTCAAAGGTAATGAATGTTTTATATTTTATTTCTGCGTTTTGGGTAGCGCCGGCTACCGCAAAATCTGTTGTTTACGTGTCGTGCTGGCATTTTGGGGGGTGCATGCTATCAGATAATAGCTTCTCATGCTTTCGCCGAAAAGCATTTTAAAAATCTGACTTGCTGGCTAGGTTCACAACGAGTGTAGCTTTAATTCAATACCCTGCTTGTGAATTTTGATCAAGGATTGAGTTGTAACGAGTACATTTAGCATTTAGCGTAGCGCATTTGCATTTCCAGGTGCATACTTGAGACGTCTGCGTCTCAAGTATGGTCAAGAAGTTAATACAGTATAGTCTTAACTCTATTCATTCATACAGTATAGTCTCATTAATACAGTATAGTCTCATTAATACAGTATAGTCTCATTCATACAGTATAGTCTCATTAATACAGTATAGTCTTAACTCTATTCATTCATACAGTATAGTCTCATTAATACAGTATAGTCTCATCAATACAGTATAGTCTCATTCATACAGTATAGTCTTAACTCTATTCATTAATACAGTATAGTCTCATTCATACAGTATAGTCTCATTCATACAGTATAGTCTCATTCATACAGTATAGTCTCATCAATACAGTATAGTCTTAACTCTATTCATTCATACAGTATAGTCTTAACTCTATTCATTCATACAGTATAGTCTCATTCATACAGTATAGTCTTACTCAACCAAGTAAATCTATTTAACTGCAGTTTCTTCAAAAGTCCCAGTGTAGCACCAGGACAACAACCTCTCCCTCGATGTGACCAAGACAAAGGAGATGATCATGGACTACAGGAAAAGCCGGGCCCCCATTCTCATCGACGGGGCTGTAGTGGAGCAGACCCCCATTCTCATGTGTGTTTGTGTGTGTGTGCGTGCATGCGTGCCTGTGTGTGTGTGTGTGTGTGTGTGTGCGTGCGTGCGTGCGTGCCTGTGTGTGTGTGTGTGTGTGTGTGTGTGTGTGTGTGTGTGTGTGTGTGTGTGTGTGTGCGTGCGTGCGTGCCTGTGTGTGTGTGTGTGCCCGGTTGCATCACCGCCTGGTATGGCAACTGCTCGGCATCCGACCGTAAGGCGCTACAGAGGGTAGCCAAGCTGCCTGTCATCCAGGACCTCTATATCTGACCTCTCTATAAGGCCCAAAAAATCTCTCTCTCTCTCGCTAATGGGCTTCATAGGAAACATATGTTTATATTGCCAAAGCAAGTGAAATGATAAACAAAAGTGAAATTAACTATAAAAAGTGAACAATTCCATATTATGTCTATATAGAGTGTTGTAAAAATAAACATAAATATGGGTTGTAATCCTCTCTCTCTCTCTCTCTCTCTGTCTCTCTCTCTCTCTCTCTCTCTCTCTCTCTCTCTCTCTGCTTGGGGATGATAAGCTGTTGCAGCACTAATCAGGCTTGCCCTAAATTCGCCCATGCCCAAGAGGATTAGTGTGTGTGTGTGAGTTTGTCTGCAAGCATGCATTTTCCATGTATATATAGTACAGCTATCTATACACTATACCCCATAATGATAAAGTGATGTTGGGTTTTTTCGGGGTAAGTCTCTAAGTGCTTATTATTATCAAAATTCTTCAAGCTCCGTCAAATTGGTTGTTGATCATTGCTAGTCAACCATTTTCAGGCCTTGCCATATAATTTCAAGTAGATTTTAGTCAAAACTGTAACACAGCCACTCAGGAACATTCACTATCTTCTTGGTAAGCAACTTCAGTGTAGAATGTGGCCTTGTGTTTTAAGTTACTATCCTGTTGAAAGATGTAACTCGTCTCCCAGTATCAGGTGGAAAGCAGGCCGAAGCAGGCTGAAGCAGGCTGAAGCAGGCTGAAGCACGTTTTCCTCTCGGATTTTGCTTTGCTCCATTCCGTTTCTTTTTTTATCCTGAAAAACTCCTCAGTCCTTAATGATTACAAGCATACAGTATAGTATAGTATATAGTGTAGTATAGTATATAGTGTAGTATAGTATATAGTGTAGTATAGTATATAGTGTAGTATAGTATATAGTGTAGTATAGTATATAGTGTAGTATAGTATATAGTGTAGTATAGTATATAGTGTAGTATAGTATATAGTGTAGTATAGTATATAGTGTAGTATATAGTATAGTATATAGTGTAGTATAGTATATAGTGTAGTATATAGTATAGTATATAGCATAGTATAGTATAGTATATAGTGTAGTATAGTATATAGTATAGTATATAGTATAGTATATAGCATAGTATAGTATAGTATATAGTGTAGTATAGTATATAGTATAGTATATAGTATAGTATATATCATAGTATAGTATATAGTATAGTGTAGTATACAGCATAGTATAGTATATAGTATAGTATATAGTATAGTACATAGCATAGCATAGTATAGTATAGTATATAGTATAGTATATAGTATAGTATATAGTATAGTATAGGGCATAGTATAGTATATAGTATAGTATAGTATATAGTATAGTATATAGTATAGTATATAGTATAGTATAGGGCATAGTATAGTATATGGTATAGTATATAGTATAGTATAGTATATAGTATAGTATATGGGATAGTATATAGTATAGTATATAGTATAGTATGGTGTATAGTATAGTATATAGTATAGTATAGCATATAGTGTAGTATAGTATAGTATGTAGTATAGCATATAGTATAGTATATACTATAGTATATAGTATAGTGTATAGTATAGTATATAGTATAGTATATAGTATAGTACATAGTATATAGTATATAGTATAGTATATAGTATAGTGTATAGTATAGTATATAGTATAGTATATAGCATAGTATATAGTATAGTACATAGTATAGTATAGTGTATAGTATAGTGTACAGTATAGTATAGTATATAGTGTAGTATAGTATATAGTACAGTATATAGTGTAGTATAGTATATAGTATAGTATATAGCATAGTATAGTATACTATATAGTATAGTATAGTATAGTATATAGTATAGTATATAGTATAGTATGGTATATATTATAGTATAGTATAGTATAGTATATAGTATAGTATATAGTATCGTATATAGCATAGTATATAGCATAGTATAGTACCGTATATAGTATATTATAGTATAGTATATAGTATAGTATAGTATATAGTATACAGTATATAGTATAGTATAGTATATAGCATAGTATATAGTATATATTATATAGTATAGTATAGTATATAGTATAGTATATAGTATAGTATATAGTATAGTGTGTAGTATAATATAGTGTAGTATATAGTATAGTATAGTATATAGTATAGTATATAGCATAGTATCGTATAGTATATAGTATAGTATATAGTATAGCATATATCATGGTATAGGGCATAGTATAGTATAGTATATAGTATAGTATAGCATAGTATATAGTATAGTATAGTATATGGTATAGTATAGTATATAGTATAGTACATGATATAGTATATAGTATAGTATAGTATAGTGTATAGTATAGTATATAGTATAGTATAGTATGTAGTATAGTATATAGAATAGTATATCGTATATGGTATTGTATATAGTATATAGTATAGTATATAATATAGTATATAGTATAGTATATAGTATAGTATATGGTATAGTATATAGTATAGTATATAGTATAGTATATAGTATAGTATAGTATGTAGTATAGTATATAGTATAGTATATCGTATATAGTATTGTATATAGTATATAGTATAGTATATAATATAGTATATAGTATATGATGACCTGTGACATAATATAAGTAAATACACATGTTCAATTGTACTGTATGCATGAACAGCATCCTGTACATCACTAAATAAATGTACAACCAGGTAGTACTAGACCTTACAAGACCCTGTATTCATGTACCGTATGTGCTGTATCCCAATGACATCCTATTCCCTAGAAAATAGTGCACTATTTAGGGACTAGTGTGTCATTTGGGATGCATCCTATGTGTACTGTAACGACTTGTAAATATGGAATCATTAATAAATAAGCACACACACACACACACACACACACACACACACACACACACACACACACTACAGGCTCATATTATATTGCAATAGACGTTGAATGGATTTCAAGCTGTTCTTGTTCTTGTTGTTGTTGTTGTTGTTGTTGTTGTTGTTGTTGTTGTTGGTGAATTTGTTTGTTTGTTTGTACCATGACGGGAATAACAACCCACACGGGACAAGGGTATAAGGAGGAGAGGTGTCTGGGAAAGGGTATAAGGGGGAGAGGTGTCTGGGAAAGGGTATAAGGGGGAGAGGTGTCTGGGAAAGGGTATAAGGGGGAGAGGTGTCTGGGAAAGGGTATAAGGGGGAGAGGTGTCTGGGAAAGGGTATAAGGGGGAGAGGTGTCTGGGAAAGGGTATAAGGGGGAGAGGTGTCTGGGAAAGGGTATAAGGGGGAGAGGTGTCTGGGAAAGGGTATAAGGAGGAGAGGTGTCTGGGAAAGGGTATAAGGGGGAAAGGTGTCTGGGAAATGGTATAAGGGGGAGAGGTGTCTGGGAAAGGGTATAAGGGGGAGAGGTGTCTGGGAAAGGGTATAAGGGGGAGAGGTGTCTGGGAAAGGGTATAAGGGGGAGAGGTGTCTGGGAAAGGGGGATCAGGGTAATATTGAGGTATCAGACTTTCTAGGACATTAACCTACTTCCTCTCCTCTAAACAGCTCTGTGACACACTGCCCAGCCAACAACACCCCCCCTCCAAAACACCCCACACCTCCTCCCATCCCTAACCCCCCCTCCAAACACCCCACACCTCCTCCCATCCCCAATCCCCCCTCCAAACACCCCACACCTCCTCCCATCCCCAATCCCCCCTCCAAACACCCCACACCTCCTCCCATCCCCAACCCCCCCTCCAAACACCTTACACCTCCTTCCATACCCAACCCCCCCCTCCAAAACACCCCACACCTCCTCCCATCCCCAACCCCCCCTCTAAAACACCCCACACCTCCTCCCATCCCCAATCACCCCTCCAAACACCCCACACCTCCTCCCATCCCCAATCCCCCCTCCAAACACCCCACACCTCCTCCCATCCCCAACCCCCCCCCTCCAAACACCCCAGCCCTCCTCCCATCCCAACCCCCCATCCAAAACACCCCCCCAACCCCAATCCTCCCTCCAAAACACCCCACACCTCCTCCCATCCCAACCCCAACCCCCCCTCCAAAACACCCCACACCTCCTCCCGTCCCAATCCCCACCCCCCCTCCAAACCCTAACCCTAACCTCTCCCATCCCACCCCCACCCCCTCCAAAACACCCCAGCCCTCCTCCCATCCCATCCTAACCCCCCTCACAAACACCCCACAACTCCTCCCATCCCAACCCCAACCCCTCCCCCCTCACAAATACACCACCCTTCCTCCTATCCCCACCCCCTCACAAACACATCACCCCTCCTCCTATCCCCCCTCCTCACAAACCGCTGCCCCCCTCCCTCCCGTCTCTCTCTAAACCCCTGGAGCATGTCTGTGGAAAACAAACCGCTGCACCCCTCCCTCTCGTCTCTCTCTAAACCCCTGGAGCATGTCTGTGGAAAACAAACCGCTGCCCCCCTCCCTCCCGTCTCTCTCTAAACCCCTGGGGCATGTCTGTGGAAAACAAACCGCTGCCCCCCTCCCTCCCGTCTCTCTCTAAACCCATGGAGCATGTCTGTGGAAAACAAACCGCTGCCCCCCTCCCTCCCGTCTCTCTCTAAACCCCTGGAGCATGTCTGTGGAAAACAAACCGCTGCCCCCCTCCCTCCCGTCTCTCTCTAAACCCCTGTAGCATGTCTGTGGAAAACAAACCGCTGCCCCCCTCCCTCCCGTCTCTCTCTAAACCCCTGGGGCATGTCTGTGGAAAACAAACCGCTGCCCCCCTCCCTCCCGTCTCTCTCTAAACCCCTGGAGCATGTCTGTGGAAAACAAACCGCTGCCCCCCTCCCTCCCGTCTCTCTCTAAACCCCTGGAGCATGTCTGTGGAAAACAAACCGCTGCCCCCCTCCCTCCCGTCTCTCTCTAAACCCCTGGGGCATGTCTGTGGAAAACAAACCGCTGCCCCCCTCCCTCCCATCTCTCTCTAAACCCCTGGAGCATGTCTGTGGAAAACAAACCGCTGCCCCCCTCCCTCCCGTCTCTCTCTAAACCCCTGGAGCATGTCTGTGGAAAACAAACCGCTGCCCCCCTCCCTCCCGTCTCTCTCTAAACCCATGGGGCATGTCTGTGGAAAACAAACCGCTGCCCCCCTCCCTCCCGTCTCTCTCTAAAGCCCTGGGGCATGTCTGTGGAAAACAAACCGCTGCCCCCCTCCCTCCCGTCTCTCTCTAAACCCCTGGAGCATGTCTGTGGAAAACAAACCGCTGCCCCCCTCCCTCCCGTCTCTCTCTAAACCCCTGGAGCATGTCTGTGGAAAACAAACCGCTGCCCCCCTCCCTCCCGTCTCTCTCTAAACCCCTGGAGCATGTCTGTGGAAAACAAACCGCTGCCCCCCTCCCTCTCGTCTCTCTCTAAACCCCTGGAGCATGTCTGTGGAAAACAAACCGCTGCCCCCCTCCCTCTCGTCTCTCTCTAAACCCCTGGAGCATGTCTGTGGAAAACAAACCGCTGCCCCCCTCCCTCCCGTCTCTCTCTAAACCCCTGGAGCATGTCTGTGGAAAACAAACCGCTGCCCCCCTCCCTCCCGTCTCTCTCTAAACCCCTGGAGCATGTCTGTGGAAAACAAACCGCTGCCCCCCTCCCTCCCGTCTCTCTCTAAACCCCTGGAGCATGTCTGTGGAAAACAAACCGCTGCCCCCCTCCCTCCCGTCTCTCTCTAAACCCCTGGAGCATGTCTGTGGAAAACAAACCGCTGCCCCCCTCCCTCCCGTCTCTCTCTAAACCCCTGGAGCATGTCTGTGGAAAACAAACCGCTGCCCCCCTCCCTCCCGTCTCTCTCTAAACCCCTGGAGCATGTCTGTGGAAAACAAACCGCTGCCCCCCTCCCTCTCGTCTCTCTCTAAACCCCTGGAGCATGTCTGTGGAAAACAAACCGCTGCCCCCCTCCCTCCCGTCTCTCTCTAAACCCCTGGAGCATGTCTGTGGACCCCTGGAGCATGTCTGTGGAAAACAAACCGCTGCCCCCCTCCCTCCCGTCTCTCTCTAAACCCCTGGAGCATGTCTGTGGAAAACAAACCGCTGCCCCCCTCCCTCCCGTCTCTCTCTAAACCCCTGGAGCATGTCTGTGGAAAACAAACCGGAGACATGACCTGATTCTAACTGGCTTGCTGATCCACAGACTAGGCTGTCATACCTTCATACCGACCTGGTGTCACACTGGGATATTTGGTCATGCTGGCACTGAACACAAGGGGCGCTGTTTTCAAACCAATCCAAAGGTTAGCAAATCCCATAGAGAACGCTAACTACATGCTAACGTTTTGCAAACATTTTATACAGTCTCTGACCGAAACTATTGCACAGCAAGGTTCTTGATCCAGAAGGGGATTCTCTGCTGTTACCGAGCGAAGATTGATTTTGGAAGAAGCTAACCACTTAGCTAGATAGCGAACTAGCTACTAAATTAGCAAACCAAATGCACAACAGCAGAGCATTTTTTAAACAGTTTACTTAATAGTTGTAAGATATCTAGGCTGGTAAACATTTCGTTGTGAATTCCATACGGTAACTAGATCACCCCATGTTGCACCACAGTGAGTGACTCACAAGGCTCCTGTCTCTCATCGTTGTCTGCTTGTAAACAAACACCAGGCTACTGGGGACTGACTACCGGTAAGCTTCATAATGAACAAAATGGTGAAATAAAGAACAGAATGTTCTTTACCTCCTAACGTATTATACAAGTTGACAGCAGGTATTTACTTCAAAAAGTAGCTACAAATATTACAATTTATTAAACATCTTAAAATACATAGTTACAACGGTATTGACGGTACTGACAAACCATCTCGTGGCAATTTCCAAATACCCCAGTAAACGGTATTTACGGTATTCCGCCCAAACCTCGTCCAGACACACCGAAACAAACTGTCTCCTAAAATACTCTGTAGCAGGTCAGGGAGAAACAACATGGTCTCCTAAAATACTCTGTAGCAGGTCAGGGAGAAACAACATGGTCTCCTAAAATACTCTGTAGCAGGTCAGGGAGAAACAACATGGTCTCCTAAAATACTCTGTAGCAGGTCCGGGAGAAACAACATGGTCTCCTAAAATACTCTGTAGCAGGTCCGGGAGAAACAACATGGTCTCCTAAAATACTCTGTAGCAGGTCCGGGAGAAACAACATGGTCTCCTAAAATACTCTGTAGCAGGTCAGGGAGAAACAACATGGTCTCCTAAAATACTCTGTAGCAGGTCCGGGAGAAACAACATGGTCTCCTAAAATACTCTGTAGCAGGTCAGGGAGAAACAACATGGTCTCCTAAAATACTCTGTAGCAGGTCAGGGAGAAACAACATGGTCTCCTAAAATACTCTGTAGCAGGTCCGGGAGAAACAACATGGTCTCCTAAAATACTCTGTAGCAGGTCAGGGAGAAACAACATGGTCGAAAACAAGATCGACCTGCTCTTTATCCTTGAACAACAAAAAGTATTGTTTATCAGGGGACAGCAAGATGTTTCCTTAGAGTGCACACACACATGCTACTAAAATACACACAAACACACACACACACACACACATGCACGCACACACACACACAAGCGCATTC
>NC_092155.1:10051593-10064093 GCF_045791955.1 Oncorhynchus clarkii lewisi | reverse complement strand
CCTCTCTCTGCCTCTCTCTCCCCCTCTCTGCCTCTCTCTGCCTCTCTTGCTCTGCCTTTCTCTCCTTTATACCGCTTTCCCTGCTTTCTCCCTCTCTCTTACCTCCTCTTTTCTCTCTCTCCATCTCAAATTTTATTCAACGTATTATTTATTCTGTGACCTTTGACCTTGTTTGTGGAGAGGGAGAAAGAGAAAAGAGTGATAATGAGTCAGAAGAAAATGTGTAGGAGAGGGGGAAGGAGTGTCAGAGAGGTAGAGGAGAGAGAGGTTGAAGAAGAGCTCTTTAAAACAGAAGGATGAACATAGGGGGATGGGTATTAGTCAGCAGTTTTTCGTGAGAGAAGGAGAGAGAGGGAGGGGGGCTAGAGGGGAGAGAGAGAGAGAGAGAGAGAGAGTGGAGAGAGAGAGAGGGGAGAGAGGGAGTGAGGGGAGGGAGAGAGGAGAGAGAAGGGAGAGAAAGGGAGTGAGGGGAGGGAGAGAGGAGAGAGAGTGGAGAGAAAGGGAGTGAGGGGAGAGAGGGAGAGAGGGGAGAGAGAGGGGAGAGAGGGAGGGAGAAAAGGGAGAGAGAGGGGGAGAGAGAGAGAGGGACCGAGGAGAGAGGGAGAGAAGGAGTGAGGGGAGAGAGGGAGAGAGGGGAGACAGAGAGGGGAGAGAGGGAGTGAGGGGAGAGAGGGAGTGAGGGGAGAGAGGGAGAGAGGGGAGAGAGAGAGAGAGAGAGAGGGAGTGAGGGGAGAGAGGGGAGAGAGAGAGGGGAGAGAGGGAGTGAGGGGAGGGAGAGAGGAGAGAGAAAGGGAGTGAGGCTAGAGGGGAGCAATGAAGCGTTGCAATGTTCAGTCAGCAAAATCAATGTCCCAAAATGCCCACACAACACACACACACACACACACACACACACACACACACACACACTTACAGACATTGCTCTGTCAGAGTCTCCAGTAGTTATATAATACCCAATACCACAATATAACATGGGATGAAGGGAAGGAGGGGGAGGGAGGATGTTGTCCTCTTTTTAGGAGACTAAATCCAATCAAACACTCCCTGTTCCCTCTCTCCTTTCCCTGTTCCCTCTCTCCTTTCCCTGTTCCCTCTCTCCTTTCTCTGTTCCCTCTCTCTGCCTCCGGCTCAGGGCTGGGCAGGCGGCAGCTAATTGACTTATCCATTATTGATTGGTTTGGGCTTTCACACTGTTAACGTCTATTACTGCCTGCCCACTAATGGAGCCCATCCCTGCAGGTAAACCACCCTCTTTCTCTCTCTCTCTCTCTCGCTCTCTCTCTCCCTCCCTCTCCCTCCCTCCCTCTCTCCCTGCCTCCCTTCCCTACCTCCCCTCCCTCCCTCCCTCCCTCCCTGCCTCCCTCCCTCCCTCCCTCCCTCCCTCCCTCCCTCCCTCTCTCCCTCTCTCCCCTACCTCCCTCCCTCACCTCCCTCCCCTACCTCCCTCCCCTCACCTCCCTCCCTTCCTCCCTCCCTCCCTCACCTCCCTCCCTCCCTCCCCTCCCCACCCTCCCCTCCCCACCCTCTATCTCTGTTGTGAATATTTTCTGAGGGACCTTGGAAGTAAAGAGTAGTACAAGGCTAAAATGCTAAAAGACACATCTACCTGATAAACACTGACCTGAGACACATCTACCTGATAAACACTGACCTGAGACACATCTACCTGATAAACACTGACCTGAGACACATCTACCTCTGATAAACACTGACCTGAGACACATCTACCTGATAAACACTGACCTGAAACACATCTACCTCTGATAAACACTGACCTGAGACACATCTACCTCTGATAAACACTGACCTGAGACACATCTACCTGATAAACACTGACCTGAGACACATCTACCTGATAAACACTGACCTGAGACACATCTACCTGATAAACACTGACCTGAGACACATCTACCTGATAAACACTGACCTGAGACACATCTACCTGATAAACACTGACCTGAGACACATCTGCCTGATAAACACTGACCTGAGACACATCTACCTGATAAACACTGACCTGAGACACATCTACCTCTGATAAACACTGACCTGAAACACATCTACCTCTGATAAACACTGAAATGAAACACATCTACCTCTGATAAACACTGACCTGAGACACATCTACCTGATAAACACTGACCTGAGACACATCTACCTGATAAACACTGACCTGAGACACATCTACCTCTGATAAACACTGACCTGAGACACATCTACCTCTGACAAACACTGACCTGAGACACATCTGCCTGATAAACACTGACCTGAGACACATCTACCTGATAAACACTGACCTGAGACACATCTACCTGATAAACACTGACCTGAGACACATCTACCTGATAAACACTGACCTGAGACACATCTACCTGATAAACACTGACCTGAGACACATCTACCTGATAAACACTGACCTGAGACACATCTACCTGATAAACACTGACCTGAGACACATCTACCTCTGATAAACACTGACCTGAGACACATCTACCTCTGACAAACACTGACCTGAGACACATCTGCCTGATAAACACTGACCTGAGACACATCTACCTGATAAACACTGACCTGAGACACATCTACCTGATAAACACTGACCTGAGACACATCTACCTGATAAACACTGACCTGAGACACATCTACCTGATAAACACTGACCTGAGACACATCTACCTCTGATAAACACTGACCTGAAACACATCTACCTCTGATAAACACTGACATGAAACACATCTACCTCTGATAAACACTGACCTGAGACACATCTACCTGATAAACACTGACCTGAGACACATCTACCTGATAAACACTGACCTGAGACACATCTACCTCTGATAAACACTGACCTGAGACACATCTACCTCTGATAAACACTGACCTGAGACACATCTACCTCTGATAAACACTGACCTGAGACACATCTACCTCTGATAAACACTGACCTGAGACACATCTACCTCTGATAAACACTGACTTGAGACACATCTACCTGATAAACACTGACCTGAGACACATCTACCTGATAAACACTGACCTGAGACACATCTACCTGATAAACACTGACCTGAGACACATCTACCTGATAAACACTGACCTGAGACACATCTACCTGATAAACACTGACCTGAGACACATCTACCTCTGATAAACACTGACCTGAGACACATCTACCTCATAAACACTGACCTGAGACACATCTACCTGATAAACACTGACCTGAGACACATCTACCTCTGATAAACACTGACCTGAGACACATCTACCTCTGATAAACACTGACCTGAACCACATCTACCTCTGATAAACACTGACCTGAAACACATCTACCTCTGATAAACACTGACCTGAGACACATCTACCTCTGATAAACACTGACCTGAGACACATCTACCTGATAAACACTGACCTGAGACACATCTACCTGATAAACACTGACCTGAGACACATCTACCTGATAAACACTGACCTGAGACACATCTACCTCTGATAAACACTGACCTGAGACACATCTACCTCTGATAAACACTGACCTGAGACACATCTACCTGATAAACACTGACCTGAGACACATCTACCTGATAAACACTGACCTGAGACACATCTACCTGATAAACACTGACCTGAGACACATCTACCTGATAAACACTGACCTGAGACACATCTGCCTGATAAACACTGACTATAGAGACACATCTACCTGATAAACACTGACCTGAGACACATCTACCTGATAAACACTGACTTGAGACACATCTACCTGATAAACACTGACCTGAGACACATCTACCTCTGATAAACACTGACTATAGAGACACACTTAGGGTTGCCAGACCAGAAATACTGTAAAACTGTAATAAACTGTCAGATCCTGTACAAAATAAACTGTTAGATGCTGTACACAATAAACTGTTAGATGCTGTACAGGAAGGGCTCTGCTAAAGTGCAGTTTTCTAAACAAACTTCCCCACACAAAACCAAGAACATGTGACAAACAGCACACACACACACACACACACACACACACTCATTAAAGGCAGAAACCAAATCATTCTAAGTACAGTAACATCTGCTGTGGTTGTTTCTCTGTCTGTCGCTGAGAGAGTAAAACATACTTCATCCACATGGGCTGAGAGCACACACACACACACACACACACACACACACACACACACACACACACACACACACACACACACACACACACACACACACACACACACACACACACACACAGACAGACAGACAGACAGACAGACAGACAGAGGGGCCACAGTAACCTATGCTTCAGAGAAGGAGGGGCCACAGGAACCTATGCTTCTGAGGGGGAGGGGCTACAGTAACCCATGCTTCAGAGGGGGAGGGGCTACAGTAACAGTAAAAGGCACATGGACAGAAGCCACTCCTCAGTAAAAGGCACATGACAGAAGTCACTCCTCAGTAAAAGGCACATGACAGAAGTCACTCCTCAGTAAAAGGCACATGACAGCCCTCTTGGAGTTTGCCAAAAGGCACGTAAACACGTGAGAAACGAGATTCTCTTGTCTGATGAAATAAAGATTGAACTCTTTGACCTGAATGCCAAGCGTAACGTCTGGAGGAAGCCTGGCACCACCCTTACGGTGAAACATGGTGGTGGCAGCATCATGCTGTTGGGATGTTTTTCAGTGGCAGATACTGTGAGACTAGTCAGAATCGAAGGAAAGATGAACGGAGCAAAATACAGAGAGATCCTTGATGAAAACCTGCTCCAGAGCGCTCAGGACCTCAGACTGGGGCGAAGGTTCACCTTCCAACAGGACAACGACCCTAAGCACACATCCAAGACAACACAGGAGGTTCAGGACTATTTTTTTTTTGTTCACCAATTTTTGTTTTGTTTTGTGTATGTCGATTACATGAAATCAAAAACAAAAATCCATTTAAATTACAGGCTGTAATGCAACAAAATAGGAAAAACGCCAAGGGGGATGAATACTTTTGCAAGGCACTGTACTTAAGTAATTTGTAAGTTGTTTTATTTTTTATACGTTTACAAAAAATTATAAAAACATGTTTTTTCTTTGTAGTTATGGGGTATTGTGATGTCATTATGGGGTATTGTGATGTCATTATGGGGTATTGTGATGTCATTATGGGGTATTGTGGTGTCATTATGGGGTATTGTGTGTAGATTGATGAGGGGGGGGGGGGGGGGGCAATTTACAGATTTTTCCAACTACTTACACACAAAATCTTTTCATGTCACACGATTTTTGAAACCTCTCACTCAAAGTGCAAAACTACACACCAAATATCCAAAACCATAAGCTATTTCTCAGCCTTTGACTCAGTTGTCAATTGCATAAAACACTTTTTTCAAAACACTACACACAATTCTCTACCTAAAACACAAAAATCGAACAAGAAGTGACTTTCTTTCCTTTTCCAAACACAACCAATCAAAATGCTACACTTATTCACCAGGTCACACACACACTCCTCACATGTGCAAACACTAATAGCTTAACTGATCACTAACCAATCACTGCTTTACTGTAGTATAGGCCTATAAATAGGTCAAAGGTCAGATTACCTGTTTTGAACAATGGATGCCAACAATGGACAGAGAGCAAGAGGAGTAGGAGGGAGAGGAAGAGGAAGAGGAAGAAGAGGACGAGGGCAAAGAAGAGAAGGAAGGAGAGCCATCTCTGATAAGATTAGGGCAACACTTGTTGATCATGTGATCAATCACGGTTTGGCACATGTGAGGAGAGTGTGTGTGTGTGACCTGGTGAATAAGTGTAGCATTTTGATTGGTTGTGTTTGGAAAAGGAAAGCAAGTCACTTCCTGTTCGATTTTTGTGTTTTAGGTAGAGAATTGTGTGTAGTGTTTTGAAAAAAAGTGTTTTATGCAATTGACAACTGAGTCGATTTACAGTGGCGTCCATAATTCGAACCTTCAGAAATGAGAACAGGTATGCAACTATCTAATGACTATTTTAGCATTACAGTAATGTACTGTAAAATACGTATGACTACATAGTACTGCATACACATTTGTAACTCTAAGCCATCCATTTACTGCACTGCATTGAATGAATGAGGTTGCTTATCATGCTGTACTACATTTGTTTGTACATTGTTTTCAGTTCTTATGCTGAACACATACTGTGTTTGAATTCTGTACAGAGTGGAAAGGCAAAGACATCATGGAGGACGAGGACACTTGTTTACAGATGGACAAGAGACTGCAATTATAAAAATGGTTTTGCCCAACAATGCAATTAGGATTCGAGAGATAAGAGAGCATATCTTGAATAATGACACCATATTTAACATCAACGCTGTAAGCCTGTCGACCATACAACGCATCCTCCAACAGCACCGAGTGACGATGAAACAACTTTACAAGGTGCCATTTGAGAGAAACTCTGACAAAGTCAAGAATATGCGACATGAATTCTTCTCAGCCTGGCGCTGGAAAGTGATCGCCAACCCTATGCCCGCATGCTGCTTCTCCAGGCAATGGAGGACGCATGTGGGGACATAGAGGTTGCCTCTGTCCAAGGTTGGATACGCCACGCTAGGAGATACTTCCCTCCATGTGAGGACATAGAGGTTGCCTCTGTCCAAGGTTGGATACGCCATGCTAGGAGATACTTCCCTCCATGTGGGGACATAGAGGTTGCCTCTGTCCAAGGTTGGATACGCCATGCTAGGAGATACTTCCCTCCATGTGGGGACATAGAGGTTGCCTCTGTCCAAGGTTGGATACGCCATGCTAGGAGATACTTCCCTCCATGTTTGGCAAGAGAAAACGTATCTTGTGATGTGGACGAAGTATTGTGGCCAGACTCAGGCCGGAGAAGAGATGAAGCGTAGCTTAGCACTGGTGATTCCCCCCCCCCCTACCAATTCCTGGACTGACCCCCCGGGACCCCACACACACAATTGTGATCTTTACTGTATTCTAAAGAATATACTTTTGGTTTTCATATGTTTATGGTTTTGTTGTATGCTACTGTAAACAACAGTAATGTTTGGCCTAATAAATATTTTCTGTTTCTACATTGCATTGGTGTTTACAGTGTACTTGTTACCCCTCTCAGCAGATTACTTTCACTGTAGAACATTGTATTGGTGTTTACAGTGTACTTGTTACCCCTCTCAGCAGATTACTTTCACTGTAGAACATTGTATTGGTGTTTACAGTGTACTTGTTACCCCTCTCAGCAGATTACTTTCACTGTAGAACATTGTATTGGTGTTTACAGTGTACCTGTTACCCCTCTCAGCAGATTACTTTCACTGTAGAACATTGTATTGGTGTTTACAGTGTACTTGTTACCCTTCTCAGCAGATTACTTTCACTGTAGAACATTGTATTGGTGTTTACAGTGTACTTGTTACCCCTCTCAGCAGATTACTTTCACTGTAGAACATTGTATTGAAATGTAGATATAAGTCTATGAAAGACCAAAGAGCTTTAGATTTAGAACAACAGTGTTTACATGGTATATCCAGAAATGTACTATTATGAAAGCAGTGTTTGTCATTTGATGCAAATGCTTCATTCTGACATGTGTTTATGGCATTTTGAATGCAGTGTTACATTTGGAAGGAGATGTGAGGCATTTTGCATTTTGTGTGTAGAGTTTTGAAAAAAGAAGACAGTTTTGAAAGCAGTTGGAAAAAACTGTAATCAATTTTAGAAACATAAACTTTGTCGGAGCCTACGAACTTAATCAGCGGGCCTAGACCCTGTCACACTGAACGCGCCAAGACGTCTGGCTATCGTTTACGACCAAATATTTTATGTGTGTTCTCTGGCCAGCCGGTACCCAGCAGATCCTGATCCCGTTGTCATGGCAGCAGGTCATCCACGGCTCCACCCACCAGACGGTTGTCACGGAGTCTCCCGAACATAGACAAGGGGTCTTACTTTCCGAATATAAAAATGACAAATATTCCAAAACGTCCTGTTTGCATTAAGGCACTAAAGTTCAACAGCAAGGAAAGCGTTATGTTTTGGGGGAAAACACAACACATCTCAGAGTACCACTCTTCATATTGTTAATGTTATCATGTTATGGGTATGCTTGTCATCAGCAAGGACTAGGGAGTTTTTCTGTTAGGATAAGAAGAAACTGGATAGAGCTAAGCACAGGCAACATCCTAGAGGAAAACCTGGTTCAGTCTGCTTTCCAACAGACACTTTCAGCAGGTCATTAACCTAAAACACAAGGCCAAATATACAATGGAGATGCTCTCTCGCTCCCCCTTTCCCCCCTCCCTATCTCCAATCCCTCCCTCTCTCTACACACACACACACACACACACACACACACACACACACACACACACACACACACACACACAGGTGGCGAAGCATCTGGACCTCTGCTTCACTAGTTTTAACTTCCTTTTCACTTTCTATCTCGAGTCAGTGTGTCAGAAAGCTACAGCATGAGTCGTTTCTAACACAACAACACTGATAGCGCTGAATCAATATGAGTGTGTGTGTGTGTGTGTGTGTGTGTGTGTGTGTGTGTGTGTCTTGTCACTGAGTGGGGAGAAGTGACCTTGCAGCTGGAGTTAAAATGAAAATATTCCAAAACATTGGAGCGAGACAGAGAGAACAGTGAGAGAGAGAGAGAGAGAGAACAGTGAAAGAGAGAGAGAAAGAGAGAGAGAACAGTGAAAGAGAGAGAGAGAGAGAGAGAGAGAGAGAGAGAGAGAACAGTGAAAGAGAGAGAGAGAGAGAGAACAGTGAAAGAGAGAGAGAGAGAGAGAGAGAACAGTGAAAGAGAGAGAGAGAGAACAGTGAAAGAGAGAGAGAGAGAGAACAGTGAGAGAGAGAGAGAGAGAGAGAGAGAGAGCAGTGAAAGAGAGAGAGAGAGAGAACAGTGAAAGAGAGAGAGAGAGAGAGAACAGTGAAAGAGAGAGAGAGAGAGAACAGTGAAAGAGAGAGAGAGAGAACAGTGAAAGAGAGAGAGAGAGAGAGAACAGTGAAAGAGAGAGAGAGAGAGAGAGAACAGTGAAAGTGAGAGAGAGAGAGAGAGAGAGAGAACAGTGAAAGAGAGAGAGAGAGAGAGAGAGAGACAGAGAGAACAGTGAAAGAGAGAGAGAGAGAGAGAACAGTGAAAGAGAGAGAGAGAGAGAACAGTGAAAGAGAGAGAGAGAGAGAGAGAGAGAGAGAGAGAACAGTGAAAGAGAGAGAGAGAGAGAGAGAACAGTGAAAGAGAGAGAGAGAGAGAGAGAGAGAACAGTGAAAGAGAGAGAGAGAGAGAGAACAGTGAAAGAGAGAGAGAGAGAGAGAGAGAGAACAGTGAAAGAGAGAGAGAGAGAGAACAGTGAAAGAGAGAGAGAGAGAGAGAACAGTGAGAGAGAGAGAGAGAGAGAGAGCAGTGAAAGAGAGAGAGACAACAGTGAAAGAGAGAGAGAGAGAGAGAACAGTGAAAGAGAGAGAGAGAGAGAGAACAGTGAGAGAGAGAGAACAGTGAAAGAGAGAGAGAGAGAGAGAACAGTGAAAGAGAGAGAGAGAGAGAGAGAGAGAGAGAGAGAGAACAGTGAAAGAGAGAGAGAGAGAGAGAGAGAGAGAGAGAGAACAGTGAAAGAGAGAGAGAGAGAGAGAGAGAGAGAGAGAGACAAAGAGAACAGTGAAAGAGAGAGAGAGAGAGAACAGTGAAAGAGAGAGAGAGAGAGAACAGTGAAAGAGAGAGAGAGAGAGAGAGAGAGAGAGAGAACAGTGAAAGAGAGAGAGAGAGAGAGAACAGTGAAAGAGAGAGAGAGAGAGAACAGTGAAAGAGAGAGAGAGAGAGAGAACAGTGAAAGAGAGAGAGAACAGTGAAAGAGAGAGAGAGAGAGAGAGAGAGAGAGAGAGAGAGAGAGAGAGAGAGAGAGAACAGTGAAAGAGAGAGAGAGAGAGAGAGAGAGAGACAGAGAGAACAGTGAAAGAGAGAGAGAGAGAGAGCAGTGAAAGAGAGAGAGAGAGAGAACAGTGAAAGAGAGAGAGAGAGAGAGAGAGAGAGAGAACAGTGAAAGAGAAAGAGAGAGAGAACAGTGAGAGAGAGAGAGAGAGAGAGAGAACAGTGAAAGAGAGAGAGAGAGAAAGAGAGAGAACAGTGAAAGAGAGAGAGAGAGAGAGAACAGTGAGAGAGAGAGAGAACAGTGAAAGAGAGAGAGAGAGAGAGAGAGAGAGAGAGAGAGAGAGATAGAGAACAGTGAAAGAGAGAGAGAGAGAGAGTACAGTGAAAGAGAGAGAGAGAACAGTGAAAGAGAGAGAGAGAGAACAGTAAAAGAGAGAGAGGGAACAGTGAGAGACAGAGAGAACAGTGAAAGAGAGAGAGAGAGAGAGAGAGAGAGAGAGAGAGAGAGAGAGAGAGAGAGAGAGAGAGAGAGAGAGAGAGAGAGAGAGAGAGAGAGAAAAGAAAGAGAGAATCTAAGAAAGAAATTGAGAAACCTGTCCAACCAAAAACATAGAGACCCGGAAAACCTGAGTCTATGCCTTCACTATGGTGAATCACTAAAACAATACAGAAATACACTACGGAAAAAGAAGGAATAGCATGTCAGAAATCAGCTCAATGTAATTGAGGAATCCATAGACTGTAACCACTTCTGGGAAAATTGGAAAACACTAAACAAACAACAACACGAAGAATTATCTATCCAAAATGGAGATGTATTGGTAAACCACTTCTCCAATCTTTTTGGCTCTATAACAAAGAATAAAGAGCAAAAACATATACATGATCAAATACAGATCTTAGAATCAACTATTAAAGACGACCAGAACCCACTGGATTCTCCAATTACATTGAATGAGTTACAGGACAAAATAAAAACCCTACAACCCAAAAAGGCATGTGGTGTTGTTATCCTCAATGAAATGATCAAATATACAGACAACAAATTCCAATTGGCTACACTAAAACTCTTCAACATCATCCTTAGCTCTGGCATCTTCCCCAATATTTGGAACCAAGGACTGATCACCCCAATCCACAAAAGTGGAGACAAATTTGACCTCAATAACTACCATGGGATATGCGTCAACAGCAACCTAAGGAAAATCCTCTGCATTATCATTAACAGCAGACTCGTACATTTCCTCACTGATAACAATGTACTGAGCAAATGTCAAATTGGCTTTTTAACAAATTATCGTACGACAGACCATGTATTCACCCTTCACACCCTAATTGACAACCAAACAAAACAAAACAAAGGCAAAGTCTTCTCATGCTTTGTTGATTTCAAAAAAGCCTTTGACTCAATTTGGCATGAGGGTCTGCTATACAAATTGATGGAAAGTGGTGTTGGGGGAAAAACATACAACATTATAAAATTCATGCACACAAACAACAAGTGTGTGGTTAAAATTGGCCAAAAAACACACCAAATTATTCCCACAGGGCCGTGGGGTGAGACAGGGATGCAGCTTAAGCCCCCTCCTATTCAACATATATATCAACGAATTGGCGACGGCACTAGAGAAGTCTGTAGCACCCGGCCTCACCCTACCAGAATCTGAAGTCAAATGTCTACTGTTTGCTGATGATCTGGTGCTTCTGTCACCAACCAAGGAGGGCAGCACCTAGATCTTCTGCACAGATTCTGCCAGACCTGGGCCCTGACAGTAAATCTCAGTAAGACCAAAATAATGGTGTTCCAAAAAAGGTCCAGTCGCCAGGACCACAAATACAGATTCCATCTAGACACCGTGTCCCTTGAGCACACAAAAAACTATACATACCTTGGCCTAAACATCAGCGCCACAGGTAACTTCCACAAAGCTGTGAACGATCTGAGAGACAAGGCAAGAAGGGCATTCTATGCCATCAAAAATGACACAAAATTCAACATATTAACTAGGATCTGGCTAAAAATACTTGAATCAGTTATAGAACCCATTGCCCTTTAGGTTGTGAGGTCTGGGGTCCGCTTACCAACCAAAAATTCACAAAATGGGACAAACACCAAATTGAGACTCTGCATGGATAATTCTGCAAAAATATCCTCCGTGTACAACGTAAAATACCAAATAATGCATGCAGAATACCTGACCACTGTGACTGACTCAAACTTAAGGAAAGCTTTGACTATGTACAGACTCAGTGAGCATGGCCTTGCTATTGAGAGAGGCCGTCGTAGGCAGACATGGCTCTCAAGAGAAGACAGGCCATGTGCACACTGCCCACAAAATGAGGTGGAAACTGAGTTGCACTTCCTAACCTGTCCAATGTATAACCATATTAGAGACACATATTTCCCTCAGATTACACAGATCCAAAAATAATTAGAAAACAAACTCCGATTTTGATAAACTGGTGAAATATCACAGCAGCAAGATGTGTGACCTGTTGCCACAAGAAAAGGGCAACCAGTGAAGAACTTTCACTATTTGCCCATAATACTGTATTACATTTGTAATGTCTTTATTATTTTGGAACTTATGGAGTGTAATGTTTACTGTTAATTTGTATTGTTTAGTTCACTTTTGTTTATTATCTAGT
>NC_092155.1:10039093-10041593 GCF_045791955.1 Oncorhynchus clarkii lewisi | reverse complement strand
GCGCCGGGTGCCGGGAGCAACGGGCTCAAGTGATCCTCGCCCGTCAATAAAGGGGTTCTCTGAATCCTGGGAAGCGGTCGGATTTCCTCGTCCTTCTCGCCAGCTGTATTTTTGGGCAGCTTCAAGGTATGAAAACAACGTCCTGTCCCGGAGATCAAGTAAATGACATTACAAACTTCTCCCGAATCTACTACGTCAGGACATGGAGGTTGATTCTATCGTAGGTCCACGTGGGTTTTACTGACAGCTCTCAACAGATGAAACTGGATTTTAAAGAGCTGATTGACTCTCTGCTAGACACTAACAATAGACCCATTATATCTGGCCCTGTGCCCTCTCTGAATCGTGGTATCGAACGCTTTAGCAGGATGATTTCTCTTCACAACTGGCTACGTGATTATTGCAGCTCGTTGGGTGTAACTTTCGTTGACAATTTTGATACATTTTGGAAACAAAACATGTTTTAGAAGGAGGATGGGATCCACCCAAATCATTAGGGTTCCTGGATCCTTTCACAGCATTATAAGGCTGCATTGAGACAATGACTTATTAATGACCTAAGCCCAACTCAGCTGATCCCTACCCTTGTGACGCAATGAATGTCATAATGTCATAATGAATTCAGCAAATGTACATTAGGCGTTGGCAGACACAATCTTCTCAGTAAAGCAACGAAAACAAGTTAGCATCCCAGAAGAAAAGTTCTCAAAATAGATATGTAGTTTAAGAAACAAGGTTCGTGAAATAAATAATTTGCTAGTAACAGATTACATTCATATTCTGACTATCTCTGAAACTAACTTAGATAATACCTTGGATGATACAGTGGCAGCAATACAAGGTTATAAAATCCACAGATAATACAGAAATGCCAACGGTGGAGGTGTTGCTGTTTATATTCAGACCCACATTCCTGTAAAGATTAGAGAGGATCTCATGTTAAATACTGTTTAAATAATATGGCTACAGATTCATCTGCCTCACCTAAAGCCCATTCTGGTGGGAAGCTGCTTTAGAACACAACATAGGAACCTCATGATGGGTACAGGGAAAATTCTAGTATCATGTAGTATCCTAAACCTATCACTGTTACATTGAACTGGGTGAATGGAATATGAATGACAGTATCCTAAACCTATCACTGTTACATTGAACTGGGTGAATGGAATATGAATGACAGTAACCTAAACCTATCGCTGTTACATTGAACTGGGTGAATGGAATATAAATGACAGTCATCCAACATGATGTAATATAAATAATAAGGCCATACCTCATGAAGAATAAATTAACGGCACAGTGGTACACAGTCACCCCCAGTGACAGGTTACAATCACCAGTCACCCCCAGTGACAGATCACTACCACCACAGTCACCCCCAGTGTCAGGTTACTATCACAACAGTCAGCCCCAGTGGCAGGCTACTACCACCACAGTCACCCCCAGTGTCAGGTTACTACCACCACAGTCACCCCCAGTGACAGGTTACTACCACCACAGTCACCCCCAGTGTCAGGTTACTATCACCACAGTCACCCCCAGTGTCAGGTTACTATCACCACAGTCACCCCCAGTGTCAGGTTACTACCACCACAGTCACCCCCAGTGTCAGTTTACTACCACCACAGTCACCCCCAGTGTCAGATTACTACCACCACAGTCACCCCCAGTGTCAGGTTACTATCACCACAGTCACCCCCAGTGTCAGGTTACTACCACCACAGTCACGCCCAGTGTCAGGTTACTACCACCACAGTCACCCCCAGTGTCAGGTTACTATTACCACAGTCACCCCCAGTGTCAGGTTACTATCACCACAGTCACCCCCAGTGTCAGGTTACTATCCCCACAGTCACCCCCAGTGTCAGGTTACTATCACCACAGTCACCCCCAGTGTCAGGTTACTACCACCACAGTCACCCCCAGTGTCAGGTTACTACCACCACAGTCACCCCCAGTGTCAGGTTACTACCACCACAGTCACTCCCAGTGTCAGGTTACTACCACCACAGTCACCCCCAGTGTCAGGTTACTACCACCACAGTCACCCCCAGCATCAGGTTACTACCACCACAGTCACCCCCAGTGTCAGGTTACTATTACCACAGTCACCCCCAGTGTCAGGTTACTACCACCACAGTCACCCCCAGCATCAGGTTACTACCACCACAGTCACCCCCAGTGTCAGGTTACTATCACCACAGTCACCCCCAGTGTCAGGTTACTATTACCACAGTCACACCCAGTGTCAGGTTACTACCACCACAGTCACCCCCAGCATCAGGTTACTATTCTAGTATGACTTTATCATTTAGCAATAGCCCCTTGGTTACAAACACAATACTACCGTGTACTGCATGTTCAGATCACGACACTACAAAGTACTGATTTAGGTCTGCTGCAACCTGGCTGCAGTCCCAATACTGTGTGTCTTTCCCCTGGGCCACCTCTCTCTGTCAGGTCGGGTCAATCCATTATGCAAGCCAGCGGGGGTCACCAC